>NC_056732.1:1335777002-1335792002 GCF_019279795.1 Protopterus annectens
TTGTACCTCTGAGAAATATTTACCGAACAAGAGAGGTCCCAGGACTGAGCCTTGTGGGATGCCACTTGTAACTGGTTTGGAGTCCGACATGGCTCCAGCAATTCTAACCATGTGGGTTCTGTCCTTGAGCCAGTTTGCAACCCATCTAGTGACATAGGGGTTTATATTTAAGCTGGTGAGCTTATCTATAATGCTCAAGTGGGGTATTGTATCGAAGGCTTTTGCGAGGTCCGGGTAGGCTGTGTGGACCACCTTCCCCTTGTCAATGGCCTTGGTGACTGTTTCAAAGAAATGGACCAGGTTTAAGAGGCATGATCTGCCCTTAAAGCCGAACTGGGTAGGATCCAGTGTCTGTAGGTCCCCAATATCTTTATTTATGAGGTCCATGATGATCCTTTCCATAGCTTTGCAGACCAAGCTAGTCAGGCTTATCGGGCGATAGTTTCCAGGATCCGTTGAGGCACCACCTTTGTGGAGAGGGACCACTGTTGCTGTACGCCACTCTTTGGGTACATATCCTGTGGTAAGGCTGAGATTGAACAGTAGTTTTATGTTTGGGTTTAGCTCTTCTTGGAGTTCATGTAGGACGCAGCCCGGGACACCGTCTGGTCCCATTGATGCTGTGTTTTTTGCTTTGGAGAGGGCGGCTCTTACCTGAGCATCTGAGAAGTCAGGGGGCAGCACTCTGCTGGGATAGATATTTGCCCTTTTGGTCGGTGGGGGGGAGAAGTTTGCGCTGAACCTGACAGCTAGGATGTTGGCAATGTCTTTGGGTTCGGTGTATTTTTTGTCATTTTGGACTAATTCTGAGCATGTCTGGGAATGTCCACCCAGGTTCCTAACATAACTAAAGAAAGCCTTGTGATTTTCCTTAGTGTCCTGTGCAATTTTTCTCTCAAAGCTGGCCTTAGACTCTTTTATTTGAGTGCCCTTTTTGGGATTTTGCTCTATTATGTAGTAGCTTCCTCCTTCTATTGTATAATTTGTTTATGGCTGGGGTACACCAGACAGGACGTCTGCCTTTGGAGGATTGGGTCTTGGTTTTATTTGGGATTGCATGATCCATGCATTCCTGAAGGTGTTCATAGAATGCATTTATAAAGGATTCTGCGGTCTGGGCCGTGTTTTCCACAGTCCCGGGGCTTTGAAGTATTCCACCTCTGTTTTGAGGAGTGAGAAATTTGCTTTAGAGAAGTTTTTCACTGTGGTTTTCTGGGCAGGGCGTGGGGTCGGGATGTTAATATCCAGTGAGATTAGTTTAGTTTATGGTCTGATCTTACCAGTGAGGGATACACTTCTGGTCTGGAGCATAGAGTCCCCATGTTGGTGATGATCAGGTCCAGTATGTTTTCCCCTCTTGTGGGAGTGGTAACAAGTTGTTCCATAGCATTTGAGTTTATAAATTCTAGGAACCTTTGAGCTAGGGTGTTCAAGCTAGAGTAATGTTCCCAGTCTATGTTTGGGTAGTTGAAGTCGCCCAATATAATGGTGTTTGAAGAGACCTTCATATTTTCCAGTGTTCTCAGGAAGGCCGAGTGGGGTTCCTGGGTTTGGGAGGGTGGTCTGTAGCAGGCTATAAACTGGAAGGCAGTTTTACCCGCCGTTAGTTGCACATGGATAGTCTCTGATGCTTTGTACTGTGCCACCAACCTGGAGGTGTGGGTATCTTTGACGAATATTGATACTCCCCCTCCTTTTCTGGTTCGGTCCAAGTTTTGGGGCCGAAAAGCATGGTATGAGGTATAATCTGGTAGTGCTGGGGTGCTCTCGGGAGCCTTGAACCAGGTTTCTGTTACTGCACAGATATCTATGTTCTCCATGCCAAGGAGAGTTTCGAGTGCATGCATCTTGAGATTTAGACTTCTGGTGTTGAGTAGCATTACTCTTAGTTTCTTATCCCTTGTGATACCTATGGAGGTGGGTTTGTCTTTTGAGCCTTGCCTAAAAAAGGCACTATGGGGGTAGCAAGAGCCTTTGCCAATATCTGAAAGCCCAGGGGTGACAGGTGCAAGCCGTCCCTAGCGAAGCATCATGGCTCATCAAGCATGTCATCCCAGGCTGACAGGCATTGGATCCCCTTTGAATGACACCAATACTTAAGCCAATTGTTGAAATTAATCATCTTGTCTTCATATTGTGGCATCATTCTTGGTGAGGGTAAGATGCTACTCAAGTTCAGGGTCATACCGGCCTGGGCTACATGCTCTGAGAGCTCCTCTGTCTCTTTTCATGTATTCCAGGGAGGTACGTCTCGGGTCATTCACACCAGCATGGACAATGACTGAGTCATATTTGTACTTGCCTTGGAGTGACCTGAGTGCTTGTGTTATGTGACGGATCCTAGCGCCCGATAGGCAGCTCACCGTGACCTTCTCCTTGTTCAGACTGGTGAGCGGGACGTCAGTGTGCCCTGATGATGGTCATTTATTACAAGTGTATCAGGTGTGTTGTTTAGCCTTAAGGGCTGTGGCTGTTCGGCACACTGGCTTTGTGAGCTATGTGTTGCACGTGTTTTGTTTTGGGGTAGCGGTTGCTTGGGTGGTCTCTGCTGCTTAGGCAGATTTTTCTTTAGAGCCTCCAAGTATGTTTTTGTGTGTTTGTGTTTGGTTTGCTGTCGTGGTAGGTCTATGTGAGACTGAAATTGTAGTGAGTGTGATTTCCTTCTCCTCCTGACTGGTTACGCCAGTACTGAGTTGAGAGAGCTTCGCCTCCAGTTTGGCTATATGGTTGCATCTCTCACATGTGTTGGAATTTGTTGGGAGGAGGAGAGGGTTGTCTGTGTACATGAGGCAGTTGTAACATTGCCTCAAGATTCCCAGATTCACCAGCTGGACCGGAGAGGAGATTGACAACTGACCTTTGGACATGCTAGAATAGTATTGGGAATTCCTTTATAATTGAAAAAAAGGGCCAATGGGGAACAAGGTACTCCAAGGGGAGTTTGTGAGGGTGTAGTGCTTTTAATTTTTTAGTGCTGACTTGTGTAATTGCTTTAGTGAGCAAGTGCCAGGTAACTTAAATGCAATGTGTTACAGGTAACTTAAATGCAAAAACAGCAAAGAGAACTTTGTTTCAAGTGAAACAAGGAAATGAGTACAGTAAGCAATGCAGATATCGCTAGGGATCCACAGAAGCACTGAAAAGCCACGTTTTAGGTGGAATTAGCATTTCAGGGAAATAACAAGTAAACAAGCATACAAACAAAGCTAGATTCAGCAGGCCAGGATCTAGTCAATGCTACAGCAATCAAGGTGTACCAATTTCAGTAAGAAGCAGTTCAAATATGCAGGCACTATAAGCCTTTAACCAGAAATTCCCAGCTCAGAAGGGTAGAGTCCAGCCTCTCCTCCCACAAGAGTGCAGACCACAAACCTTCTTAATGTAAAATAACTGGCCTGAAGCCCAAGTGCTTAAACCAGAACTAATACACTTTTAGAATAACAGACACTGAGCCCTCAATCAGCACTTCCCATCTTAGAAGGATGTAAGCTACCTGTCCTGACACCACAGTGCAGGCCACAAACCTTCCTAATGTAAAACAACTGGTCTGAGCCCAAGTGCTTAATCCAAAAGACTTAGAATGATAGCTACACTTTAATCAAGTTACTACCAAGCAGTAATAAATACAATTGAATACTTTAAAGAATGCCTGGATTAGTGCTCAAGTTATACAAACAAAGCTAGATTCAGCAGGCCTGCATCTATTCTATGCTACAGCAAACAAGGTGTACCAATTTCAGTAAGAAGCAGTTCAAATATGCAGGCACTATAAGCCTTTAACCAGAAATTCCCAGCTCAGAAGGGCAGAGTCCAGCCTCTCCTCCCACAAGAGTGCAGACCATGAACCCTCTTAATGTAAAATAACTGGCCTGAAGCCCAAGTGCTTAAACCAGAATTAATACACTTTTAGAATAACAAACACTGAGCCCTCAATCAGCAGTTCCCAACTTAGAAGGATGTAAGCTAACTGTCCTGCCACTACAGTGCAGACCACAAACCTTCTTAATGTAAAACAACTGGTCTGAAGCCCAAGTGCTTAAACTAAAAGGCTTAGAGTGAGTTACACTAAGCAGTAATAAATACAATTGAGTACTTTTAAGATGACGCAAAAGCAAAATAAAGTAGGAAGAAACACAAATACAGTAAAAGCAGATACATTTTTTTTTGTTGTTGTGTGAGCAAATGAGATGGGCCCAGGAGGAGTATCCAAGTGCAAATTTACAAGAGGGGCAGGCAGATGTTCTTCATCTCACATTGCTGCATCCTTACACTTGGGTAGTCCGCTGTCCTCGGTCGGCCCAAATATCAAAGTATAAGGCTGACGTCGGTCAAGGCGCATTAGACTGACATCAGGACGTCTGGGTACAAATGCGCATGACCGACGTCATATCCTCAGTCTTTTTTGCCGCATGGTCCGATGCAGAAGCAGCGTTGCAAGTGCCGTTCGGTGTTCTGAAATTTTTCGAATTCGGAGTTTCAGACCGAGTCATAGTTGGCTAAGTACCCGTTGGAATATTTTAGTTTTTCTTGCCTCAGTGGTTTACCGGATGTCAGAAAAGTGAATAACTGTATTTCTTGTGGGAAACAGATACCGCATAGAGATTATCATACTTTGTGTATTCCTTGTTTAGGGCCTGAGCACGATGTTGTTGGGTGTCGCTTTTGCTAGATTCAATAAGCGCACTATTAAGAGAAGGTTAGATTGTGCCAGGTTAGTCTTCGAAGCGGTGCAATTATAATATGCCGCCGGATGCTCCGACGTCCGCTTCTGAAGCGCAAGGACAAAGCAGCTAAGCCCAGGTAAGAAGAGCCGTCCGTGCGGACGCCGGTTCTTTAGAGGTGTCGGTGGAGCCGGGGTTCCGCGGAGGTTTCTCTGGAGTCCCAGGGGGAAACTTTGTTATTGCAGGATGTGGCCTCTCAGGAGGCAGGTCAGGCTAAAGGGGCCTCTCAGGTTACTGTACTCCCCTCCCTTCCTAGGGTGGTTAGGCCTTCTCCTTCTGTTTCCAAGGCTTCTCCCAGAGGCAGGCCAGGTTTAGCTTCAGTTGGTGTCACTCCTAGTTCTTCAGGATCTGTGCCCAAGAAGCATATGCTTAAAATGGCAGAAGATTTGATTACTTTGATTAGAGGTTCTTTGCCCCCTCCTGATAAGAGACCTAGGGTGGAACCTGAGTTGGGGAGTTTTGAGCAGGCTTCGAATGTTTCAGAGTCTTCGGCTGAAGACTTGCAGGAGTATTCTCCTTATTCTGATTCTGATGTGGATGATTCTACTCCTTCTGCTTCTCCTCCTGAGGATTTTTCTTTTCAGAGACTCTTCATTCCATGAGGGAGCATTTTAAGTGGGAAGGTCAGGACTTCTCTGATTCCAGGAAAAGGCTTAGGGAATTTTTGTTTTTACCCCAGCATAGGCCTTTGGCTATACCTCCTGTTCTGGATGTTGTGGAAGATGTGTTTGCAGAGGCTTCTCAATCCTGATTCTTTGCCTCCTGCTCCTGTTAAACCGGATAGGTATTACAGGGTGCCTGAAGCTCATAAGTATCTTTTTAAGAGTCCTAGGGCGGACCCAGAAACTGTTAGTCAGGGGCCTAAGGGTGTTAAGGCTTCTGTTGTTAAAAATCCGGTTCCTCCAGATAAAGAGGCCAGGGCTTTGGATAGATGGGGAAAGAAAGTCTATACTTCTTCCACCCTTGCTATGAGGGCTTTGAATTGCCAGTTTCACATGTTGAAATACCAAAACTATCTACTTTCTCAATTGAAGTCTAAGGTAGATGCTCTGGCGGAAGGTATTGAGTGTAAAGAGTTACTAGATTTAGTACATGTTTCTGAACAGGTGGGTAAGCATTCTTTGCAATGTGGTTTTGATGCTGTACAGGCCTCGTCTAGGGTGGCTGCCACTGGGTCAGTTCTTCGCAGGCACGCCTGGCTGAGGGATCACAATTTATCTGACCATGTTAAGACAAGGATTTTAGATACTCCTTTACAATCTGATGTGTTGTTTGGTTCACCTGTTGAGGCAGTCTTAAAGAAAATGGAAGACAAGGCTAAGTCTATGCAGACTGTTAAAGATTTTTTGCAGGTTCAGCCTCCGAAGTTTAGGAGAAATTGGCCTACCAAGGGGTGGACGTATCCTTCTTATGATTCCCAGTCTAGGGGTAGATCTAGACGTGGTAGGGGTAGAGCTCAGGGCTCTTTCAGGCCTAGAACAGGGAGTTCACCTGCTCAGTCTTCGGGTGAGGGCAGGGGTCAGTCCTTTTGTAAACAGACCCAATGACCTACCTTTTCAGCTGCCAGAGCCTTCTCGTCTGGCAGCACCTTTGGGAGGAAGGTTGGCACTTTTCAAGGAAAATTGGAGTTTAATTACCCAAGACAGATGGGTATTGGATATCATACACCAAGGTTACAGGTTTTTATTTCCATACCTTGCCTCCTTTCAAAGGCATGCCAGACGTTCCTCCTCAGCAAAGAATAGAGGCTCACAAACAAATTTCTCTGTTACTTCAAATAGGGGCCATACAGCTAGTCCCTATGCCAGAAGTGGGCCTAGGATTTTATTCTCGCCTGTTCCTAGTACCAAAGAAGGGGAACACGTGGAGACCAATTTTGGATTTATCTATCCTCAACACTTATCTGGACATTCCCAAGTTCAAAATGTTGACGTTACAGCAGCTTTTACCTCTGCTGGGCAAAGATCATTGGATGGTAACTTTGGATCTCAAGGAGGCTTACCTTCATGTTCCTATCAGACTGAGTTGCAGGAAGTATCTGCGTTTTGGGCTGGGACTTCTCATTATCAGTTCTCTGCATTGCCCTTTGGCTTATCTACTGCGCCCAGAGTGTTCACGAAAGTTCTGGCTCCAGTGATAGCTTTCTTCAGGCTAAAAGGAATACAGATCTATCCTTATTTGGACGATTGCCTGATTCTGGCTCAAGGAAGGGACGAGCTTCTTCATCATTTGGAATATGTGATAGCAGTGCTAAGATGCCTGGGGTATTCTGTGAACGAAATAAAGTCCAGTCTAGTACCCTCTCAGGACATGTGCTTTCTGGGTGTAAGACTGAATACAGCATCCCAGATGGCCTTTTTGACCCCGGACAAACAAAAGAATCTTTCCCTTTACTTTCATCAATTGTCTCATCAGTCCAGGCTGACTGCAAGGACAGTCCTTCAAGCCTTGGGGTTCATGGCATCTTGTATTCTGGTGCTTCCCAATGCCAAACTTCATATGAGGAAGCTACAATGGTATCTCAAAAATGTATGGACACAGCACTGCCAGGATCTGGACATGGTCATTCAAATAATACCTTGCATTCAAAAGGAATTTTTGTGGTGGGCTCAGGAATGTCACCTAAACAAGGGACTCTCTGTGACCCGGCCAGAGGCGAGTCAGATTCTAACGACAGATGCCTCAGACAAAGCTTGGGGAGCTCATCTAAATGGAAAGTGGATACAAGACAAGTGGCCTGCCAGACTACAACATCTACATATCAACTTGAAGGAGATGTTAGCAGTCCAGTTTGCATTAATAGCTTTCAAGGATTTACTTCTTCCAGGGCAGGTGTTGATTCTAACAGACAACACAACTGTCATGTGGTACATCAACAAGCAAGGGGAACACATTCTTATCCTCTATGCAGGCAAGCAATGATTTTGTGGGAGACTGCTCTCAGCTTACAGCTAAATCTTCAGGCAAGGTTTCTGCCGGGAGCACAGAACTCCTTAGCAGATGTGTTGAGCAGACGAATTATGGATCCCCACGAGTGGAAATTGGATCCTCATGTATTTCAGAAATTGACAGTGTCATGGGGAACTCCAGACATAGATCTGTTCGCTTCTCCACTGAACCACCAGCTGCCAAAGTTTTGCACGAAAAGGTTTCATCCCACAGCTTGGAAAGTGGATGCTCTTTCTTTCAATTGGAGCAATCTTCATGTGTATGCCTTTCCACCTCTGCCTCTCCTCCCAAGGGTACTTCTAAAGGTCAGACAGGACAAGCCAAGGATGATTTTAATAGCTCCAGATTGGCCTCGACAGCACTGGTACCCATTACTGAGAAGTCTGGTACGGGAGCCTCCATGGCCTTTGCCTTCGATTCCACACCTGTTGTCTCAGGAGGACAGTCATTTACTCAATGTCAAACTTCACTCTCTTCACCTAACGGCCTGGCATATTCTGTTTTGAACCATAAAGGGTCTCAACTTCCACAGCAAGTTTTGAATGTCATTTTGGAAGCTAGAAGGCCTAGTACAAGGAAAGTGTACGCAGATAAATGGAAGAGATTTTTATTTTGGAGTGCAGCAAAGGATTTTGATGTTTCTGAGCCTAATTTAAGTGTGGCTCTTCAATATCTTACTGAGTTACTGGACAAAGGTTTGTCCTTCTCTTCTATTAAGGTTCATGCTGCAGCAATTTCGCTCACTATGACTGTGACCCACCATTGTTTTCTCATCCTTTGTTCAAGCAATTTCTTAGAGGGCAAAGAATATAAGACCCCCACGTGAGCTCCTACTCCTGCTTGGGATCTCAATTTTGTGTTGCAGAAACTCACTCTACAACCTTTTGAGCCTGCAGCTACTACTGAGTTGAAATATTTATCATGGAAGACTGCATTTCTGTTGGCCATTACCTCTGCAAGAAGGGTTTCTGAATTGCAGGCCCGTATGGGGGTTGAGCCTTTCTTAATTTTCCATAAGGATAGGGTATCTTTGCGTACTAATCCTTCCTTTATGCCTAAAGTGGTTTCTAGTGTGGCTTTAAACCAAACTATTCATTTGCCTACTTTTTATGCAAATCCCCAAAATAAAGGGGAAAAGATTTTGCACACTTTAGATGTACACAGGCAGTTGCGATATTATTTGAGCAGAACTAAAGGGTTCAGGCAGTCTCAGCAGTTATTTGTTTCTTTTGCTTTGAGTTCTCAGGGCAAGCCTGTGTCAAAACAAACTATTTCTAAGTGGATTGGGTTTTGCATTGCTTTCTGTTATTCCCATCATGGCAAGGAGATTCCAGCTGGGATTAGGCCTCATTCCACTAGGGCTACTGCCACTTTGACAGCGTTTTTAAGGGGGGTGGCAACTAAAGATATTTTGGAGGCAGCTGCTTGGAGTTCAGTGCATACTTTCTCTAAGCATTATCACCTTCCACTTTACTCTAAATCTAGGGCTGGTTTTGCCACTGTTGTTTTACAGGGCATTTTGGCAGCTCCTGCTTCTTTGTAGTTTTGCCATCCTCCCTTATCTCTGCTTTGGGATTCTACCCAAGTGTAAGGACTGCAGCAATGTGAGATGAAGAACATAGTACAGTTTTGTACCTACCATAAATGTAGATGTTCGAAGATCCACATTGCTGCAGTCCAATTTACCCTCCCTCCTTCCCCTCTGTAGTTAGAGGCGGTTGTGTGGGTTGGGTTGTAAATATTGTGTATATTGTATATATTGTACATATTAGTGCAAGGGTGGTTGGTTGTTTGTTTGCTGTCTTTTGGTTTTGACCTTTCTTTTTAGGGTCTTCTGACATCTGGGGCAAGAAAAGACTGAGGATATGACGTCGGTCATGCGCATTTGTATCCTGACGTCCTGATGTCAGTCTAATGCGCCTTGACCGACGTCAGCCTTATACTTTGATATTCGGGCCGACCGAGGACAGCGGACTACCCAAGTGTAAGGACTGCAGCAATGTGGATCTTCGAACATCTACATTTATGGTAGGTACAAAACTGTACTTTTCAAAGCCACCAAGACAAAAACAAGGAGGGTGGGTGGGAACCTACTGAAAAACAGAGTCACAGCTTCCAGCTAGATATTCCTCAATGCAACGCAAACAAATTACTTTAAATCGTGCATTATTTGATACAAGTGCAGATAAAAGTTACTTAGCTTCACTTATGCATTCAGTAGATAGCATGCAGGTCTTAGCCGGCCAAAGCTCACAGTTTAAAGTGCAGTAGAAGGTGAGACTGTGCAGCGGTTCTGGTAGATGGCCTCAGTCATTTTTATATTTGTGCGTTTCCTTTATGGGTATCTTGCTCCTGATACTAAATGCTTAAGGATTTGCTTGTTTTTGCGCTGGCATCCATTTGGGCATAGATGCCATCTTGTTTGAGGGACTGAATTTCATAAAGTGCACACACACTTAACAGTCTTGGTCTTGCCAGTTCTCTTCTCAGCTTATGTTGCATTCCTTTTGTAATACTTATACTGGATATGTTATATAGCTCACTGTTTGGAGGCAGCCAGAATGTTTTCAAGTTGTATGAATTGTGACTTATTTTTATTTTTCCTTTCACAACTGGGCTAATCCTACTTCGCTAGTTGCATTTCTTCAGGGGAGACCAAGGTGGTATTTACACTACTAGGGGAAATTTGGCCAGGGCATCAGGAAACTTCCCCACTCTTTTCTGTAGGTGTCTTGGGATCTTTTCCATCCACCCAAGCTACCACCAACTCGAGCAGATGGGACCTCTGTTTTAACATCTTATCTAAAGGATGGCACACTGTTTAATTTGTAATGGTTTGGATAACAAAGTAAGATTAGGGTCACAAAATCATGAAAATATTAATCTTAATTCTGTGCAAAATTATCTTTTCTGTTGGACTTGTCAGGTTGAGGATTTGTGTAATGATTAGGGTGTTTACCTCACTGATACAAAGTACATGGTTTGCCCTTTTTTTTTTTTTTTTAATGGAAATTGGCTAGGCTTAAAATGTCTCAGAAGGGCAGCTGGCCTAGTACTTGCCTGGAAATTCCTCAACGTGTGACAGATTCCCTCCATATTTCCTTTTAAGGGGTTGTCATAGCGGTTAAGGTGTTTACCTCACAGATACAGGGTTTAGTTCACGCATTTGAGGGAAATTAGCTAGGCTTAAATGACCCAGAAGGGCAGCTAGCCTAGTACTTGCCAGTGAACTATAGCGATGCCTTTATTGACTGTTTTACTTTTTTGTCTGTATTAATAACTTCTAAGTAAAATGTGGAGAAATTTGTTAATGTGCAGCTATTAGTTGGGTATTAAGATGTCTTGTGTGGAAAACCAGATGAAAAATGTTATAGCTATTGTGTGCGTGTGTGAGTGCGTGCATGCTGAGTGTATATAGATTACTTTTTTTTTTAATACATATTTTGTAAGACTTGTGAAATTGAACACATGGCGTGATGCAAGTAATTCATCTAAATGTTTGTATACAGTTAGAATTTTTCATCTTAACTTGAAGAAAAAAGCAGACGTTGGTTTACTGTTTTAAAATGGAGCCTCTCAATTGCCCACTGTCTGTTTCCCCAGAGTTGAGCTGTACTTGACAGGTGAGAGCATCCAGTTGAGTGTGCTGGGGCAGTGTGCTTGCAGAGAGGAAGGTGAAGAGGGGGATGTAAATTGATAACTGTGAATGGAAATATGTTGCAATCGAGTATATTTTTAGTTAAAGTAGAAACATTGCTGCTGAATTGTTACTTAAGTAGCCAGAGCCATGACACCTGACACTGTGACTGGGCTGATGGTACATAATGTGCCCTTTGCCAGGGCTGTAGCCATAAAATGTATGTTCCCATTATTAAAAAAAAAATTGGTGTGTGTGAACTACTTTGGTGCATTTTGGTTGAATGCAGAAATGTATAAAGAAGAATAATTCTTAATCACAATTTTTTTTTTTGAGCCCTGAATACTTTAGGGATATTCAGGGGTATTCAGTAAACAAGGCAAAGACTAAATATTCAGGGGTACTCAGTAAACAAGGCAAAGACTAAACAGAAGTCCAGGAGCAGCTACACTAGTGAAAATAAAGCTTAGAAAGGTAGGGATGCTGTAATGCTGTTGTACTCCATAAAAATAGACTGAAATATGAAGAATCGACTCATTGAGAAGGGTGAATTCAAATAACTATTGATGTGATTGGCAATACAGACTTGTAAGAGTTGTAATGTAAAAAATGAAGGAATAGAAATGACTTGTATAGTGGTCACATCTTCCCACTTCCTGTTTTTACAGTGTCTAAGGAAGTGACATGTAGTGGTCATCAACTTTTGTAATTCTTGTTAGCCAGCAGTCTGGTTTAGTGGTTTTATGATGCCACCCTCATAGGTCCAGCTTGTAGGATTTGGCAATTATCTCGAGTCACTGTTTATGTGGAGTGAAGTTATGCTACCCATGTCTGTCTCCCACCCTGAGTACTTGTGTTTTGCAGAAAAAATGGTTGGTTGATTTGCTGTAAACTACTGTCCATTCATTACATTTATCCTATCTGTTGCAGTCTGAGTTGTGAATAAAAGGGATCCATGAAGGAATGTTGGGTCTGGGCAAAGAGAAGCTGTTTTCAGGACTTAATTCAAAAATTAAAATTGGTGGTGGTTGCTGAAATAAAGAAGCTGGTTCCTATGCCAGTGTAGATATGGGGTTTTTAAAATAAATTAAGTAAACTGAGTGGGCCTGAGCTTGGTGCAGGTATGAAGTTCCCCTCCTTTGTTGATTTTACTAGTACCATATGTATAAAGAAGAGTTGGAAAAGCATATACCACTGACAAAAATAGGTAGCATCTTAAAGAACTTTTTAAGACATGGCTTTATCCCGTCCATACATATGCATTTACACATAGTTGGACCATTTGTGAATGATTTTTATTAAGGACAAGGTCAAAAACTGGAGTCCTGTAAGTTTGAATTGGCATGTGGTGTCATAGTCTGATAGCATACTAGGAAGAAATTAAGTACTTTTGATAATCTTATGGTGGCGGAATTTTCCTTTTCTGTAGATTTGTAAGTAGCTTCTCTGAAAACTTAATTGAACGTATTGACTTTTTTATTTTTGTTATTGCTGTTGCACGGTGTCCTAATTGAGCTTGGCTAATATTTCTTTTTATAGTGTCAGTATTTTCCTTTAATTTTGTCAATCTAAATTTTCTTTTAAATTAAAGAAAAATGTGTGAGAAAACAAAACTGGGTGAATCTGAGGTATTGTCTTGAAGTATAAAGAGCTAAAGTTGTGATCTTGATGACTGTCTTTGCAGTACAAGCCTAGAAAGAAAAGAATGTAGATAAAACGGTGTGAGGGTGATGCACATAATCTGCTTGCAAAGGAGACTGACAGAGTTACCTTAGTTGTCTTGTACGTGCAAAAAAGCAAGATTCTAGTAATGAAAGTTGTGGAAGTTTAGCTGCTTAGGAATTAATATAATCTTGGCCTCGTGCGTTAGAGGAATGGAGGTCTGTCCAAGACCTAGGCAACCTGGTTTGAGTAGAATCCCTGTCATTGCATGTGCCACTGAATGGAAAGAGATGAGTAAAGTGCTATGTTTTCTTGCCTGTCTTAGGAGAAGGGATGATGTGTTGTGGAGGCATTTGTCTGCCAGTATATCCCAGAGAACTGGGCAGAGTGCACACCAGGTAGAAAGTGGTGGTGAGGGAAACCTTCGGGGTGGCCATGGTCATCCATGGAGGAGGCACGTAGCCTCATAACTTCTCACTGCACACACTTTGTAGACTGGAATCGAAGATGTACACCACCATGGAGGCGTGTTGTTTGCCTCCCTAGGGAAACCAGCCTGGAACCGGCAGCCCTAGTGTTTTTTTTTTTCCAATTATTGCTTCTACAAATGGCAGATTTATACCTTTCCATAATTCTTCTTGGCAAGGTTACTTGTTTTGTACAGTTAGACACGTTTTTCCTCTCTCTAATACAGATGTGTATTCAAGCAGATATGTAACCTAAAGTGAAATATTGGATTGATAGGTTCAGCTCTATCCATAGTGTTATGCCTCTGGGCTCTCCTTGTCCAAGGTTCAGTACTGGAAGAAATATGGTTAAGAAAAAAAATGTTTATTTACTTTTTACCTAAAGTCAGTGTTTGACCTTTCCTTCATTGAATAAAAATAAAAAGGCAGATGTGCGTATGCATTTCTTAAATGTTTTCATCATCTTCTCCTTTTGGCTTTTCCCGGTTAGGGGTCGCCCCAGCAGATCACCATCCGCTCATGATTGGCAGTGGAGTTCTAGTTTAAAATCCCTGTCCATGTTCAAACACAACTTGGATCTTGTGTGAGAAACAGGAAATGTATCCCAGAACTGTCCTGTGTACTACTAATGGACAGATGCAGCTCCTAAATGTTTTATCCCATGCATTGGCCCCCTCATTATCTATGGTATGATCTCACTTATTCTCATTTCGAGTAATAATATACAGTCATCAACAATGGGATTGGTAAGCCAATCTATAACCAACCGAGAAGTTATTTTGAAGACAAAAGAACTTGGTTAGTCTTAAAAAGGCCCCAAGTGCAGGTAGCCTAGTATTCATTTACCTATGAACTAATAAAAATAAGCGAGTGCAGATATGTGGCAGCACTGCACATTAGCTTGTGTTTAATTTGTCTTCTGTGTAGTGTGTGGCAGTTCCACTATTGTTTAGAACTGTACATTTTAAAGATGAAATTGGCTGTGGATGTTGGAATCCTTGAGGGTAGTGTTTGTGTTTTAGGGATGTTAATAGTCTGCATCTTGGTCTGTACATCCTCTTTTCCTAAAGTTGTTCTTTGTATCTTAGTATGGACATTGAGCAACAAATTTAAAGTATAAGGTCTTACAAGTTTGATCCTGAAACTTGTGTCCCATAGTTTGAGGTTTTAATTAGACTAACTCCATGTGCCAAAGTTAGCTTTTGTTTTATTGTTTCATACCGGTGTTTTTGTGTGCTGCGGTGATGGTGCTGCGGTAGCATTGTCGCCTCACAGTAAGACGTTGTCCCGTTCGATTCTCAGCTAGAGTATCTTCTGTGTGGAGACATGTGTGAATGGGCGTACCTTTGTTGAAGGTTGTGTGTCAGGGCCGGCAACTTGGCACGTAAAAATCTACTGCCAATCATTAGTGGACCGGAGTTCCGCTGTGGCAGCCCTAACCGGGGAAAAAGCCGAAAGACACAACAACAGCAACCAGTGTTTTTGTGTGTGGTGAGATGAGTGCTGATAAGCCATCCTGCGTTCTCTATCTAAACTGTATGCTGCCTTGGGTTAAGACCTTTTA
>NC_056732.1:1335799502-1335847002 GCF_019279795.1 Protopterus annectens
TGTACCAAGTCAATCTAAAAGGTCTTGACAGTTCACACTTACCATTTGGATAATAATATTCCACAGTAATAACTGGACACCCTTTCAGGTGGGCCTTTGAGTAACTGATTATTGAGTGGTGGCAGCTGGTACTACCTTTTAGAGTGGGCAAGGGAAAGTCCAAGGAATGGCCACAGTCCTCTGAAATAAGACAAACCAATGTTCTTCTCAATACTGGAAAAAAGTCGCCAGAAGCAGCAACAAAAAAGACTCTTCCTTTATTAAAACAAAATGTTATAAGTCCATGTTTCCAGGTATCAACTGGGTAGTTTTTTAAAAACTCCCATGAATCTTTGACCATGTGTGTAATCTTCCCATGGACTGTAAGTGATTTAAAGTTATTTATTAGAAAACTTAATTTAGCCCTTTTTTTTAAGGACAATAATGAAAAATGATCAAGTAAGACTAATACACTCAAAAGTTGTTTTGTCCCAGTAATGCATCCTAATGTTTTGATATATGATAGATTAGTTACCAAACAGATCTATCGGGTGCAAAATGAGATCACAGGTAAAAAAAATTGAGAAGCAATTTAACTACAGGAGAACTTAATACCGTGAAAGAATTGAGAGCAAATAACATAGGGTCATGAAACCCAACAAAGGTGGTGGTGTAGTCGTATATGACAGCTTATAATACAGCTCTAAAATGCATGAGATTTTACACCTATCAGGAAACTATGAAATAGTGTCTGTTAACAAAATAAACATTGCATACAGACGTAGTGATCTACATGTGGAAGAATTTCTACTAGATAGGATTACGGAAGACACTTAAACTTTTTTAAAAGTGGAACATCCTAAATTGGCCACATTAGTGGAGATGCCAAAAATTCATAAAAATGTTAGTAACCCACCCTTTCGACCTATATCAGGCAGTAAGTCCAAAACCTTCCCAATGGGAGTAGTAGTGGATGCTATACTTAAGCATATGTATGGGAAGATTACACACATGGCCAAAGATTCATGAGAGTTTTTAAAAACTACCCAGTTGACATCTGGAAACACGGACTTAGAACATTTTGTTTTAATAAAAGAAGAGTCTTTTTTATTGCTGCTTCTGGCGACTTTTCCAGTATTGAGAACAACATTGGTTCGTCTTATTTCAGAGGACTGTGGCCGTTAGATTGGATAGTGGAAGTGTTCAGGCATTTGTGGAGGTTGGCGTTCTTTTCCTCTGACTTTCCCTTGTTTATGGTGTTGACGGAACGCATTTTTGCAGTTTGAGTGGGCAGAAAAGGGGCACAGCTGGAGAACCTGTGCCAGCCTTCCCCAGGAGTGTCTGTGCGGTTGTATATAACTCTTCTTGTGTGTGTGTGTCAGCTACTTGGGCAGGGACACGAAGCACTGGTTGGACAGAGAGGGTGCTGGAGGTTTTAGCTTGCCCACTAGGCTGAGATCTAGACCCTATAGCTGTGCCAGTGGGGAGTCTTATTGGGGACCTGGAGAAAAAGCGAGAAACCAGCCCCAGATTGACTGTGATCTTTGTGTGCTCTTAAGGGAAATTGTACTCATTTACTGTGTGTGTGTGTGTGTGTGTGTGTGTGTGTGTGTGTGTGTGTGTGTGTGTGTGTGTGTGTGTGTGTGTGTGTGTGTGTGTGTGTGTGTGTGTGTGTGTGTGTGTGTGTGTGTATTATACTTTCCCTATGTGGACGCCCCTCACTGGTGTTAGTGGTAGGGATTGAGGCTCCTTGATTGTTGGGCCAGTGCACGGGCATCACATTTTAATTGTTTGGCAGTGGTGGGATATCCACACCACATATTAATTGCTTGGCAAAACTAATTGGCTTGTAGTGGTGTGGGTAGAGTGAATTCCTGTGTACAGTGATCACTGAAGGTGTTTTGTACTCTAAATGAGCCACGCAGTGAATACTCTGAGTTTAGTTCACAATTGTTTTATTTCTTTTGTTAGCTTAGTTGGTCAGGAAGAGCAGGCAGCATGTCAGCAGAGGAGTACGGAAAGCTGACAAGGAGCCAGCTGGCTGAAATGTGCCAGGCTAGGGAACTGGTGCATGGAAGCCTGACTAAGGCAGACATGATTGCAGCTTTGGTCACAGCTGCATCAGAAAACCCTAACCAGGAGGATGATCAGAGTGGCAGTGGAGATGTACCACCCTCAGAGAATGGACAGCTCAACCTTTCTGCAGAGGACTTAAAAATCCATCTGGAGCTAAAAAGACTTAAGTTGGAGGCCAGGCGTTTTGAAAATAGAAGCAGTTGAGAGACTGAGATATCTGCATGCTGAGGAGAATGAGAAACTGCTATGCCCGGAAGCTGAGGAAAAGGAGAGGCAGAGGCAGCATGAGAGGGAGATGCTGACTCTTTGCCAGAGTCATGGAGGTAATGGGGAAGGGAGTTACTGGACCCCAGAAGCACAAAAGGTCAATAAATTTCTTCCACAGTTTAAAGAGGGGGGGGGTAATTTTGATAGTTTCATTCATATGTTTGAGAGGGTATGTAAACAGTATGATGTTTACCTAAGGCTCTGGGTGTGGTTCCTGACCCCCTTACTCCATGGTAAAGCTGTAACTGTGTTGTCTAAAATGTCTGACGTTGACTGTTAATTACACTTAAGCATTGCTTTTTAGAATGTTTTAAGCCAACACCTGAAACGTATAGGAAAAAGTTTTGTGAGCATAGACACAAGACAGACGATAGTGTGTGTGTGTGTGTGTGTGTGTGTGTGTGTGTGTGTGTGTGTGTGTGTGTGTGTGTGTGTGTGTGAATATGTTGCTGAACTGAGCACTTATTTTCATAGGTGGGTGAGTGGATGTCTGGTCACCACTTTTGAAGGGCTGGCAAACCTTTTGGTGAGGGAACAAGCACTTAGCACTTTTCCTGAGGACATGATTAGCTGGACAATGTGCTACTTCAGAGGAGTTGGAGAAGAAGGGAGACCTACACCTAGCAAGCATGGCATTCTTGCACAGGGAAGGGCACCCAGTACTGCTCATAGGTCTAAAGGAACACATGGTGGGCAGCACAAACTGCCCCAACAGAATCTGCCAGTAGCAGGGAAAGCCACTAGTCCAGGTACATGTACAGGACTTGGGGTGAAATGTTTTGAATGCAACCAGTGGGGCCATGTGGCATACAGATGTCCACGGAGGCAAGGTGGGGAACCAAAGGTGAGAGAGCCAGTAATTGGGAAAGACAAAATGCCAATAGTAGGTTGTGTTGAGACAGCAGGGGTACCGAACTAGCATCCTGCAGATATCCTGATAGGGAAGGATTTGGATGAGGCAGTACCATGTGCTTATGCAGTTACACGCAGTCAGGCTAGGAGACGAGCAAGTGTGTCTGGTAGCCTGGGGGGGAGACCCAGATAGACTCATACTTGCAGCCAGGACTGGTGAGGTGGTTACTTCAGGGAAAGAGCTACTCCTGTAGCAGTGAGGCTGAATGTGAGCTACAGCTGCTTGTGGGTACTGATGTTCCCTTGGACAGAGTGACTGCAAAGGTGTAGAGGTGAGTAGTATTACCCAGGCTGACAGTGAGACACCACTGTCAGAGGATGCCAGACTTCCTGTGGAAGGGGAGCTGGGAAGGGTTGCAGAGAGAGAGTTGAGACAGGCTCAGCTTTCAGACCCTACGTTGCAAGGCCTGAGGCAGGTAGCTAGTGTGAGGCAGCTGATTCTCTCTGGAAGGGGGAATCTCTATATATGGACAAAGGGTTACTGTATACAGAGTGGACACCTGAGGGAGGGCTAGAAGGCGAGAGGCTACAGCAGTTAGTAGTGCCTAGAGCCTTCTGTCTGGCGCTTCTATCCATAGTTATAAAAAGAAGCGTACCAGGACAAATTCAAAAGTAATATAGTATGCAAAAATCAAAGATGTCCAGTAGGCTGAAGAAGTTGTACAAATATGTAAATACTTTAATAAAGTAACAAAATCAGGTAAGCACTTTCGCAAAGTATGGTCTGTAGAAGCAAATAGTGTGAAAGTTGTTGTGTCTTTTGGCTTATCCCGGTTAGGGGTCGCCACAGCGGAACTCCGGTCCGCTAATGTTTGGTAGTGGATTTTTACATGCCGAGTCACCAGCCCTGACGCACAACCTTCAACGAAGGTATGCCTATTCACGCATGCCTCCACACGGAAGATGCTCTAGCTAAGAATCGAATGGGGCAACATCTTGCTGTGAGGCAACAACGCTACCACAGGTCAAATACAGTGTAAAAGTGCTTACCTAATTTTATTTGTTATTTTATTAAAGTATTTATATATTTGTATAACAACTTCAGCTTACTGGACTTCTTTGATTTTTGCTTCTAGCCATAGCCCATGATATTCCCTTTGCAGGTCATATGGGCATAAAATGTACAAAGAGCCATATTATGCAGAACTTCTATTGGCCTTGAATTTCCAGAGATGTAACAGGGTACTGCAGGACCTGTGAGCAGTGCCAAAAGGTAGGCAAGGCAGGAGACCGGGTGAGAGCTCCTTTGGTGCCTTTGCCTGTGATTTGAGTAGCCATTTCAGAAGGTAGCTATGGATATTGTGGGGCCTCCAAGTACCCCAAGTTCCACAGGGAAAAAGTATATTCTAGTGGTAGTGGATGATGTGACACGATACCCTGAGGCAGTGGCTGTGTCCTCCATTGAGGCAGAAAAGGTGGTAAATGCTTTGTTAAAGACTTTTAGCAGGATAGGTTTCCCAAAAGAAATACTAACTGACAGAGGTGCCAATTTCATGTCAGACCTTCTGGCTTGTCTGTGGAAGTATTGCAGGGTGAAGCTGGAGACCACCCCCTACTATCCCCAGACTAATGGTCTTGAGAGGTTAAACTCTACAATCATGTTCATGCTATGGGCATTTGCAGATCTGTTTAAGAGGGAGTGGGACAAATATTTGCCCCATCTGTTTTGCTTAGAGAGGTTCCCCAGGAATCCACAGGTTTTTCACCCTTTAAGTCGCTGCATAGGGCGAGGGGACCTCTAGATTTAATTTGAGATGAGTGGGAAGAGGAATGTGAACCTCACAAGGAGTCTGTTGTGGAATATGTCCTTAACTTCAGGACAAGGCTCAGGGAACTCGTGGGCTTGGCCCAGGAGAACTTGGCAGAAGCCCAACAACAGAAAAAGGTGTGGTGTGACAGGAATGCTCGAGCTAGAGATAATGCTGTGGGGCAGCAGGTAATGGTTCTCATTCCTGTCGAACACAACATGCTGCAAGCAGCTTGGGAGAGACCCTACAAGGTGGTAAGAAAGGTAAGTGATGTTAACTACATGGTGGAACTGCTAGGCAGGAGGCAGGGGCACAAATTGTACCATGTTAACATGATGAAACCTTACCATGATGGGGGAGGCCCTTGTGCTGAGCATTTGCATGGATTGCAGGATGAGTTTGAGGGAGATCTGGTCACTGATCTCCTCAGTGAGGCTCAGACTGACACCTCAGTGGAAGGGGTAGCAATGTCCCAGCAGCTGTCTCCTACCCAGGTTCGAGAAATCCGAGCCGTGTTACAGGAGTTTGGGGGCATGTTTACTGGGAAACCAGGGTGCACCACCAGGTGGCTACAGGACCCCAAAGGCCTATTAGGCAGGCCCCTTATACGGTGCCTGAGAGAGTCAAACAGACTTTGAGGTAGGAGATACAGGAGATGTTGGAACTAGGGGGTGATTCAAGCGTCCAACAGTCCCTGGGCCTCCCCAGTGGTGCTGGTGCCAAAGAAGGATGGCAACACCAGGTTCTGTGTGGACTACAGGAAATTAAATAGTCACACAGAGTCAGCTGCTTGCCCTATGCCTAGGACAGATGAGTCCCTAGAGCAGCTAGGTGGGGCTAAGTATCTTACAACTATTGATCTTACCAAGGTTTACTGGCAGGTGCCCTTCACTCCCAGTGCTAGAGAAGTCTGCCTTTGTGAACTCATACAAGCCAAAAGGAGTTACAAAGATACCCTTTGGGATGAAAAATTCCCCAGCGACTTTCCAGAGGCTGGTAGATCATATCCTAGCAGGAGGGGTTGCCTTTGCTTACCTAGATGACATTGCCATCTACAGTCATTCCTGGAAAGAGCACCTTCAACATGTCAGGGAGGTGCTGGGCAGACTACAGAGGGCAGAGTTGACCATTAAGCCAAGCAGATGTCAGGTGGGTATGGTAGAGATCTCCTACCTGGGACATAGAGTGGGGAGTGGTAAGATCAGGCCAGGACCTGCCAAAGTAGAAGCCATTCAGGCATGGCCTGCACCTGTTACCAAAAGGTGCGGGCATTCTTAGGGACAGCAGGGTACTACAGAAAGTTCGTCCCCAGTTATAGTACCACAGCTGCTCCCCTCATAGACCTGACAAGGAAGAGCAGAGCCAGCCAGCAAAATGCCAAGTTACTAAGCTGGAGCCTAGGGTTGCAAGCATATGAGGTCAGTGCAGATTAGCAATGCCAGTGGAGATGGGCTCTCAAGACAGGGAATGGGGTAAGGTATACTGAGACAGACCTAACCTGCTCAAGCAGCATTTCTCAAGGGTCACCTGAAAAACTAGCTTGAGTTCTCCCGGGGGGGATGTGTGAAGATAGGTGAAGGCTGCCAGCCTAGCCCTATAGAATTTTGTAGATAATTCTTTCATTTGTAAATATTAATGTAAGCCACAGACTTGTTCTCTTAAATGTATAAAGACTGCATTGGATATTGAACTGCAAAAATGTAACAACGGTGCACTCTGCTGTAAGAAAGCAAAGTCAAACATTTTATGACTCTGATGTCAAAATTTGTAGCCGATATGTCTAGAGGGAGGCATCCTGCATATTGTTTTAAGACCAGAATTGATGGCTAGAATTTGAATGTATAAATGTCTTTTATTGCTCTGGTTTCTGACCAGGTGTAAAGAATGTAAATGTAGTTTCCGTTAGCCTGGGAACACCAGAGAAGTATGAAGAATGGTGTCATGGGAAGCAGCTCTGTGTTATCAATTTAAAAGAGAGAGAATCTGAGAGCTCAAAGCATTTTGTCTTGAACATCTAACATCACCAGCACTGCCTGTTTCTATATGTAAGTTTATTTTAGAACTGTGTGTTGTTTTAGCTGTAGCTAGGAAATAGGAAGATTAGACTAGACTAGTTTGTTTTTCTGTGATCTCAGAACTTTTCTATGGTATTATTTTAAGTATTTCTGTGTGATCTCTAAACTCTTGTGCTATGTATAGGAGCCTTAACTGTTCTGAAATACCCCGTCAAATTTGGTAATCCCAGTCCGCCATGATCTGTTGGAAGAATAAGATTTTCCCACTTGGCTCCTTGATGCTTTTCCCTCCCAGAAAAAATCCTTCAGCTCTTAATTGCTATCCACAACTTCTCCTCTGGTTGATTAAAATGACTGACCTGTGTATAAGATTAAAGGGACTAAAACTGTTTAATTCATTGTGTCTTACTATTGATAACCATACAACAGAGCTTCCATTTTCTCAGTTTTTGTATTATCTTTTAGTCTCTTTCCACATATCCTTAGCTTCCACGCAATGATCATTTTAAGCCATACTCATGAGGACATGATAAAATGAATTATAAGTATGGATATTGCTGAAGCAATCCGTATATGGACACATAATTTACTGCTATTTCCTTTTGTTTTAGCTCATTAATTTTGTATCCCAAAAAGATCTGAAATTGTCTAGGTATGTTCCACAACACTGTAAGGTCCCTTTTTGGTTTTGTCTGGTATAAAGTGTCATCTGCAAATAGAGCCAGCTTTTCACGACTTTGATACAAATTATATCCTTAAATTTGAGTCTCTTATTTTCTTTGCCAGTGGTTTTTAAATATAATGCTAATAACAAAGGGGAAGGAGGACATCCCTGCCTGGTGGTTCTGCTCAAGCAGAGATTATCATGGAGCACCCCGCCAACTTTAATTTTCACCTCTGAACCTGGTTATATCCTCATCAACCTTATAATTTTATCAGAGAATGCAAATGCTTCCATTGCTGTGCTCATGAAATCCCAGCTTACACTGATAAATGCTTTCGCTGCATTAAGACCCATCAACAGCAGTGGTGCTTTCTGCTTCCGTCAGAATCCTCCGTGTTCTGTCTATGTGAAATGTCTGCCTCCCCTCCACAAAACCACATTGATCCATATCTATAAATTTTAGCATCACTTTTGTTATTTTATCCCTTATAGATTTAAATACTTTATAATCATGGTTTAGCATTGAAATGGGGCTGTATGAAGCTGGATCTGATGGATTTGTACCCTCTTTTGGTATTACAGCTAACGCTGCTTTCTGTCAGGATGTTTGTACTTCTCCTCTTGTCAGTTTTTCCCAACTAGCTTCCAAACTTCCACAGGAGTACCATCTATTCCTGGGGAGTTTCTTGTAGATTGGTTATAGATCACCATTTTTATCCCTTCTCCTCCTATCCTGTAAGTAATTGAGCCTCCTCTGTCTCTAACCTTGGCATATTTAATTCTTCCATAAACATTTCCAATTGTAGCTTTTCTTGATTTCCATTTTTTTCTGCTTTATACAGATTTTCGTAAAATTTCCAAAATATTTTTAATACTTCTACAGGATCACTTATCTTCCTCTGTTATAGGCTCCCTAAGCTTGGTGATGGCCCTTCCTGCTTTCCGTTGCCTGAGTCATTCTGCTAAAACGTTTGTGCTCTACAGTTATTAAAAAAACGGTAACTTAACAGCAATCTTTGTAAACTCATGTTTATTATCAAGGTAATCCCTTATTTTCTGTTTTGCATTCTGCAGTTGTTTTTCTTCTGTGAGATTCTCCCTATTTTGCAAATCTTTAACATTTGTCATTTGCTCTAAATTATGTGCATACCTTTTTTTATTTATTTTTTTTATTTCCACCTTATTTTTGTACTCCACTTTATTTTTTATCCCACTCCTTTAGCTATATTTTCAGAAGAAAATTCTATCCTGTCTAGTAGATCCTGAATAATTTCCACTGCCCATTCCTTTAAATTCTTCTCTTTTCTTTTCCCAGATAGGTGGGAAAGCACTAGTGTTTAATTTTTACTTCATTACCTGATAGAATTATACAAGTTAAAACTTGTATAATTCTTAGTAATATGTATTAACTTGGTAGAACTGGTTTTCCTTCAGAGTAAGAGGTTTGGTAATCATACTAAGTAATACTTTTAGAAATAGCATGTGACATAACATCTGCAAGAGCAGAAAATAAATATGCATTAGCTTAACAGAACATGCTTGTGTGGAACAAAAGTATTATTCTTCTAAAAATTTTTGTAACAAATGACATTAATAATACAGGCCTGTTAAAATGCCATAAACAAGTGAATGTATACAGATAGCCACTTCCTTTTACAAAGTGCATTTTTTTTGAATAACAGCAGAAAAAAGTTAAAGTATCAATGAAACAAGATTTCGGCCTGCTGAAAACTGGTTTTCTCTGGATTGAGATAGGGATGCAGATAAAGGGCTTCAGTGCAGGAAAATGTTTTCATCAAGGACAAAGTTTTGAAACTATAGAAGTTATTTTTTTTTTGGGCCTATTCTTGTAATCTGACTCCGCTGAGGAGGTGCAGTGTTGTCTGACAGTGATCCATGTTATAAAGAAAATGTTTAATTTCATAGTAGTGCTTGGTCGGCTTGTTTCAATATATCTTAAGATCTTCGCTGTTGCAAATCAAATTCCAGTCCCCACCTATAGGCAATAATATTCCTTGCTGAAAATTGATTATTTCTCCTATAATTTTCTTAATCTCCATTATACCAGATTTAGTGGAATATAAGTACATGCCAGTGTAATCTTCCTCCCTTGCCCAAGCCCATTAGTACTACACATTTGCCATTGTTTCTTTTTTTTTAATACTCCTCTTCTGTTATTATTAGAGCTCCTCTTGCAATTAATACAAATACTCCTTTCTTTTTTTGCCCCTGGTATTCCACTGAATAACCATGCTGAAAAGCTTTCTTTAGCAAATTCACATGTTCCGTTCTAAGTGTGTTTCCTGTAGTGTAGCTCTTTGCACTAAGTTCACTACTTTCTTTTTGTATTTCTTTGAGATAAACGTCTAAATACATTATAGAAAGTCATATTCTTGAGAAATTTTTTTCACCTCTTATGTATAACAGCTTTTTTGTTAAATGTCTAGTTCCAGCTTTTGTGTTGCATGCATGTGCGGTTTGGCAAGTTAATCTTTTTATACAGTTGTTTCTTGCCATCTCCATTTGTACCTGTCACATCTTGCAGAACTTTTGTTTTATTAAAAATCCTGCAAACAAAAATACACACAGACACACACACACACACACACACACACACACACACACACACACACACACACACGCACACACTTGCCCCCTAAAACCGATGTACATCTTCAAATGTTTTAAGTTTTACCCTACTAATAGGAACAAATGTTCCAAGCTGACAGCCACACATGCAGACATGAGCTGACCTAAAAGAAGGGTTATCCATGCTAAGACACATGGTACAGCTTGTGGTTCTATTAAGTGCTATCTAGTTCTTTCTCATCTTTATAGCGCTCTCAGTTAAGAAAACACTGTGAATGCTTTCAGAAAACATTTTCTCCAGGCCATTTTTTTTTTTTACATTTCATTGCCTACATTTCTTAAAACTGGACAATGAGAAAGATGGAACAAGGGAGAAATGTACTCCTATTTACATTAGTATCCCCATTACACTTAGTAAGTGAATAGATTTTATAACATGGAAAGAAAATCATGCACTATTTAAGTAGTACTGTTAAGAAAAAAATTGTTTTACCTGGTTAACTCTCTCCCCCCTTCTCCTCTCCTGAGTATTTTTCCAAACATTAATGACCCGAAGTAGGGCAAATGCTTTAGAGTCCCCTGCAAGTTTAACAAAGTCCAAGAAAGCCCAGTATTTTCAGATTTTCTTGTTCTGTTCCTGTTCATCTCCATCTTCCAAACACTCTAGCTGCTTAATTTCTAGCCCTGAAGGTTCTGAAGACTTGGGATCTGACACTGAGGTCTGCTCCCATCTTTATTGGATTCAGCTGTAATCCCTTGCTGGAACTGTGTTGCTCCCTGAAGCTGCTTTTGCAAAGGCTGGGATCATCATTCCTAGTCTGTTACTGTGTCAGATCCAGGGGACTTAGCTTGTCTCTGAAGTTTTCAGAGCATCTGCACTAGACATCTTGGCCCTGGCATCTGCTTTGGAACATAAACTGGTTTGTGTTAGGTGCTGTAGAGGTGGACTTGCCTAGAACACAGGAGTTCCATAGTGCTGATCCTACACTTTCTGACCCATCAGGACAGCCAGCCCCTCATAGTCTTGAGACTGTTGGCATGGAGGATTTCCCTTCAGCTTCTGAGTCCTCTCCAGAACACCCCACTAGAGAGGTTTGGCGGGAGCCTTCGTGTAAAAGGAGGCTTGTTGACTCATCTCAGAAGTCTTTGACTGAAGATACTTTGATGGGGAGGGGTCCCTCGCATCCACCCCACCTTGAGGATGTCTTGTTCAGAGATGTCCTGGAATGCCTTAGACATAAAGGAGGGTGGTCCACCAATGCTCCCTCCCAGCAGGCTTTTGGGCTGGCCCATCTACATCTTGGGTGATGTCCTTCTACATCACTGTTGCAGTATTCTTCACCATGGGTATCTCCTGCCAAGGATATCCCAATGTCTGGATAGTATGTCAAAGCCTTTAGACCATGTATGTACTGTATGTCACGTGTATGCTCCCTGTTCAGGATATAGTGTGTGAAGGTGATGTACGGACGCAGTTATCTGGAACTTTTGTCATCAGTCCAAATGCCAACATTGCTAGTCTGTCTGAATATGCTTTTGCTGTACTGAATACCGAACAGTAAGATAAGTGCCCCGTTGGGATATTTTTTGTTATTTCTTTGGGCGTGCTCTTTTTTTGTTACCTAGAGCTCATATCATCCTAGAGGGTGGAAATGTCAGTGTGGGAGGCAGATTGCCCATAAGGATCATCACACAGTGTCTCTCTGGGTGCTTCCCCTGACTAATGTCATGTCCTGTAGTATGTGTAAAGCGTTTGTGCCAGAGATGTAGAAGTTTGTCTTCCCTGGCCATCTTTCTCGAGGAACCAGATGCTTAAACGGTTGGCCCAAGGTAGTATGGTGGAGCCTTCTAACCCGAGGTACCATTAAGCAAGAAGGCCAAGATATCTTGTCTGGAATCTTTTGCTGTCCAGCCTCCACTGAATGTTTTCTCTAGAAGAAGGTGACGGCTCTGTAGGCTGTCCAGTGTCTGAAACAGATTTCTCTGCTTCGACCACATTGGAGGCCAGCATGGATCCTTCCTTTAGCACGTACTGTGAGGCTTTGCAGGCATCTGCTCCATATGTTGAGGGGGAACTGTGGTTGATCATATCAGAGGGAATCTGCAGATTCTGGTCAGGAATGAGGTTCTGGGTACTCTTTTATTGAATCTTGTCAAGGTTCGGAACCCTTCATGTGTTAGGGCTGACGCCCTTACCTAGAAAAAGACTAGGCATACTTCTGTATGCCCTAAGGATGCTAAAAGGGAATGGCAGGAGTTTTACTCAAGGCCTTTTTAATGCCTTAACCTTTGGGGAGGCTTCAGGGCCACTTTCTGTGCCTACTTCCCCTTGGATGGCTTCTCCTTCAAAACTGGTTAAGGAACCCCTTTCCTCGGATGAAGATTCTGCGTCTGGGTCCTTATCTTACTCTTCACAGATACATTCTGCATTGGTTTATGATTCTGGTGAAGAGTCTGAGAGTCCTGAGACTCCTTTTAAGGAATTGTCTTTTGGGAGACACTATAGCTAGAATCGTGGGACTCTTAAATATCTGATATCCAGGAAAAGTGTATTATGAGCTGCTTCAGGTGAACACTTCTAAACCTTTGGAGCACCTCCTGTGTTAGCTGCTTTGTTAGACACCTTTATAGTTGCTTCCAAGTCTGCTGATTTTCTCAGCCTGCTGCTCCGAAGAAACCGGACAGGCTCTAGAACGTTCCTGAGGATTATCTATTCTTATTTATGTTTTTCTGCTGACCCTGGTGTAGTGTCACTCTCCTCTGACAAGCCTTCCAAGATTCTCGTTTTAGATAAGGATAGTAGGGCAACTGAGAGAATTGGTAAGATTTATGCTGCTTATACTGTGGCCCTTCTGGCCATCAATTACCAGAGCCACATGACCAGGTATCCTCTGACCTTGATTGTCTAAGCTTGTCAGGTTCTTTCCAGCCTCCCTGGTATTGAAGCAAAATCTTCTGCTATTTCTATTTTGGGTTCTACCTCCCAGGTGGCTCGTCCCTCCTATCAAGTGTAGCTATAATGCCGCTGATGCCTCTTCCAGAGCTGCAGCCTATAGGTCTGTCATGAGGCATTATTCTTGGCTTTATCTGCAGTCCTTACCTGAAGATATTAAGACCCAAGTTGCTGAATGCTCGTTTGGATAATAATCTTTCCTTGGGACTGCTGCTGCTGAGACGTTTGTCCCTTCAAGAGAAACATAGGCTTTGCAGGACCTTTTAAACACTAATCTGAAGTAGTTTACTTCATTTGATCTTCAACCTCTGGGTACCGGATCCGTATTGGATCCAAGCCTGCAACTTCACAAGCATCAGCTCTGAGCTCCTCCCGTTACCCATAATACGCCACCACTACATTCCAACCCCTAGATCTCATTTGCTGCGGCTATCCAACGCATTGCGATTCTTAAACTCCAAGTTGTGAGTAGTTTTTTTCTCGGTTATTAGTGTTTTGTGTGTGTGCGCTTAGTAGTGTAGGTTTCCTCCCTTCCTCCCCTTCGCTGGTGCATAGAGTTTAGGGCTTGTTTCTTAGTTTTTAGGTAGTTAGGTAGTTTGTCTCCCCCCTCCCCCCCTCAGCCTTCTCTGTTCTTGTTTGAGTGTGTGGTGAGTGGCGTGTGTTTAAAGTTGGTTCTTGTTTAGTGGGATATGTCGGATCTCCCTAAACAAGTTTTCAAGAGATGCACTAAGTGTGGCCACAACTTGTCACCTGCTGATTACCACACTCTTTGCATGCTTTGTTTGGGTGCGGCCCATTTAGCCAGTGATTGCTCTATTTGCATGGGTTTTAACCTGTGCGCCCTTAAGGATCGGCAGGCCAAATTAGTTATGAAGGGCCTGCTCCCTTCTACGTAGGCAGCCACCTCCTCTTCTGCTTCGGTCACAGCTGTTGCTGTGACTACATCTCCTTCTACTTCTGACCTTTCTTCTCCTCCCTTCCAGGCTGGGACTTATCCTCCTGCCTCTAAGCCTGTGGAAGCGTAGTGTAGAAAAGGCAGAGAGAAGGAGGTCCCCAGACCCTTCGGCTCCGACCGGACCTCCTACCAAAAGTCAGTTTAGGCACCGTGACTTCCCCCCTGCTCCGATCTCTTAGATTTTCACCGGAGTAGCCCAGACCACCCTCTAGAGCCTCTGTTCCTCAACCCGCCAGGTCGGAGTCTGTGGCTTCGTCGCGGTCCACCTGCAGTATCTCTGAAGTCGACATGGATAAAAATATGCAGAGATTTATTTGCGCACACATTCAGATGGGAGTCTTGCCAGCCCCCTCTCCCTCTAGAGGGGGGAGCTCACTTCCCTTCTTTACACCTATATTTCCTTCTCCGATCCGAACCCTGGTTTCAGAGTACATGGATCCGAGAGTGCCCCTAGTTAGGGGGTCGGTGCCGACGGTACTGGTGGTCTCAGTGCTGGCAGCTGCCTGGAGCATGTCTGATCTGACTAGTTCAGATCTCAGTGGCTCTCTGAGCTGGAGCCTGGTTGTCTGCTTTGAGGGGGTGGAGCTGTTTCCATCGCCTTCGATTTTGTTGGGTCACGGCCCCCCTCCTCGGAGCACTGTCTACTTTGGGCCTGGCTCCAATCCTCACATTGGACCCGAAGAGAGCGGTACTCTTAATGGTGTCCCAGGAAGCTCGCTCTCCCTTGGCGTTCATTATGGAAAGGGTTCTCTCCAGTGGATCGAGGCACCTGACTATATCTTAGGACTCTGAAGAAACAAAAAAAACAGCGGCAGATTTATTATTAATATATCGCAGCAAAGCTTTCGGGTGAAACCCTTCTTCAATACTAACAAGGACTTAGGACTCTGCCCTGACTCCTCCTGCTTTGTATGCGAATCTCATCATTTTACCACAGGGACAGCCCGTGCTCAAGGAGCCCCAGGTGGTTCCCACTGAGGAACAAGTGGTTTGCGAGTTCCCTCTGGAAAGCCCCACTGGAGAGGTTCCTCGCAAACATTCCTGCACGAGGAGTCCCTCACAGAGAACACTGATTTTGGATGATGGTGAAGGATCCCTCAGATCATCTCCCGAGGATGTCTCCTTCAGAGACATCCTAGAAATCTTGCGCCAGTGGGGAGGTTGGTCAGCCCAAAACCTTCCTCCGGACGAATTGGTGTTCCTGGAGGCTTTTGGCACGGGCCCATCTACTTCCTGGATTCTTTAGTGGATGTGGTCACCTCATGGGCTTGGAAGGAGCCGGACACTATGGAATCAATCCCTAAACTCCCAGACAAGATATTGAGCCTCCCACAGACAGACTGGCTTGGAATAAAGGGTCCCCTGTAGACGCTATGATGGTAGCGGCTGCCACCAAAAAGGAACTAGCTTAGGAGAGTTCCTTGGTTCATCCTCCTGACTGTGAGTCTAAGATGATGGACTGCCTAGGGAAGCAGGTTTATGCGTCGGCGACCTTTTCCCTTTTCTATCAGGGCGCTGAACTATCTGGCCCACCTTACTAGACTACAGTGCGACCTGGTTAAGGAACTGGCAGAGTCTTCCCCCAAAGTCCATGTCGCAGGAGGACAAGGCTACATTCTCCACGAGGATGGCTACCTTGACAGCGGTTTCAAATGCATCCCATGCGACTCCTGTCTCAAGTAACTAAAGGAGTGGCTAGGGCAGTTGGGTCTGGCGTGTCCATGAGGTGTAATGCCTGGCTCAGATTGTCAGTTCACGGAAGCCTTCAAGGCGTTTTGTGAATGCCCTGTATGACAGCTCTTCCCTCTTTGGTAAGACTGTCCGAGACACCTTGGTCCAGAGTGAGAAAGACTGGAAGACGCACTCTGCTGTCGGAATCCACTTCTCAAACCCTCCAAGATCCTTTTCCTGGAATCGGCGAGGGCAAAAGACGTGGTTCTCAAGTCTCAGTATTTCCGGGACACTCGCGGCTGCTCTTCCCCTAGAGGGAGAGGGGGACAGGATAGACACCGGGCCAGAGGAACTGGGGGTCCAAAGAATTTTGGGTGTCGAACCATTTTTGGACAGGTCTGCGCAGCAACCCAGAGGGGTTGCCCAACTGCTCTGCACTGAAGGCAGTTGGGGGTCGCCTGTCATTGCACCTGGTGCATGGGAGTCCATGTCATCAGACCATTGGGTGCTTCAGATAATTTCCAGAGGCTATTCAATCCAGTTTGCGGTTCCTCCTACACCTTACAAACACCTCCCAAACGTACCACCTATGCAAAGGGAGGCAGCAGTGCTAGAAGTTTCCAAGTTGCTAGAGAAAAGAGCCATCAAACCCATCCCCCAGATCAGTCCAGATCGGGCATCTACTCCAGGTTCTTTTTGGTGCCAAAAAAGACAGGGGACTTGAGGCTCATTCTGGACCTATTTACTCTGAACCTGTCGGTTGCCAAACAGAAGTGCCAGATGATCACCTTGCAGTCCATCATGCCATACCTGCAGGAGAGCGATTTGGATGTGCTCGTTTGACCTCCAGGACGCTTACTATCACATAAAGATGCACAGAAGCTCCAGGAGGTTTCTTCTCTTCCGGCTAGGATCCAATCATTATCTGTTTCAAGCCCTACCCTTTTGTCTCCTCACAGCCACCAGGGTGTTCACTAAAGTGATGGCAGTAGTAGCGGCTCACCTGAATCTTCAGGGGATTCAGGTCTACATTTACCTGGACAATTGGCTCCTTACTGCTCCCACCAAGCATCTACTTTGTTGGAACAGAGATTATTTCCTAAAGCTTGCACACTATCTAGGGATTACAATCAACACAGCCATATCTCTTCTGAATCCTGTCCAGGTGATGGAATGCATAGGGGCACGGATAGACATGCTACAGACATTTTCCTGACCATGGAGAGAGTTTGAAACCTAAGGATGCATGTCACCTTCATTTACTGATCTCACCTTCTCTCAGCAGAGTCTATCTTAAGGGACGTAGGTTCTATGACAGCGACAATAATACTCCTTCCATGTGCTCGATTTACGTATGCGAGTACTACAGTGGACTCTAGCGGTGCAGTGGTCCTTGTTGGATCTTCCGTTGTCACACCCAGTACACCTCAGCAGAGTCTGCAGGTCGTCCCTTCTTTGGTGGATGCAGTCTTCGGAAATCTTGGAGGAACAACCTTATGTTCCAGCTTCTGCCCAAGCCACAGTGACCACGGACACCTCCCAACTAGGGTGGGGGGGGCATTGTTCAGGAAGGACAGTCATAGACATTTGGTCCCCGATTGAGATCAGTTTGCATAAATGTTCTGGAGATGAGGGTGGTCCTTTTAGTGTTGCAGGCCCTTCATGCATTTCTACCACTGGGAACCACTGCAATCCAGTGAGACATGTCAGTGGTCTGGTATATCAGCAAACTGGGAGGAACCAGATCTTACCCCCTTTGTCGCGAGGCGATGAGAGTTTGGTAATGGGCGATCACCACCAGTCGTTTTCTGGCAACAATGCATATTCCGTGATAGTCCAACATTCTAGTGGACAAAGTAAGACTGCCTATTTTGATGCCTTACAAGTGGTCTCTAAATCCTTCAGTAGTGGAGCAGATCTTTCTAGAGTGGGGTCAGCCTTGCTGTGATCTCTTCGCATCTCCTTCCAACACGAAGTGCAGCAAGTTCTTCGCTCTGAACACCTTACCAGGGGGAGTCCCCCAGAGACTCTGTTATCCATGCTTGGCCTCCTGGTCTTCTTTATGCTTATTCTCCTGTACCCCTTATTCTGAAGTTTCTACAGAAAGCTTGTTGACTGGGGAGCAAAGTGATCCTCATTGTCCCGTTTTGGCCTCGCCAGGTATGTTTCCCATCTTTTGGTCTCATCTTCTAGCTCTGGCTTAGCTCTTGGATCCCATTCAGGATCTCATTTCACAACCCTCGAGGGTTCTTCATCCGAATCTGGACAGTCTGAGACTCGCAGCTTGGCTGCTCCAGTTCCCTTAATTGCTAGGACTCCTGGATTCTCTTTTTCGGTTAGATCTATTCTGGTTGCAGCTCATAAGTCGTCCACCAGGAAGATTTATCGCAGCAAATGGAAGTGTTTTTCTTTTTGGGCTTCTCAAAGGAGTTTAGATCTGTTCACGGCTCCGGGTCTGGCTATTCTTGATTTTTTTTTGGAAAATATTTTTGAACAAGGGACTAGCTCATCTACGGTCAGGGTTCAACTAGCTGCCATTTCTCATTTTCACGTGGGCGAGAATTCTGCTTCTTTAGCCTCTTCCAGATTGTGCAAAGCTTTTATCAAAGGTACATTTCTCTTAATGTCCTCCGGTCAAAGATCCCATGCCCTCGTGGGACCTTACTATGGTACTTCAAGCGTTGGTTGCTCCTCCATTGGAACCTGCAGCAACCACAGATCTTAAGTTTTTGTCTTAGCCACTAGAAATGCTGTCTTCCATCACCTCTGCTAGGAGGGTTTCAGAACTGCAAGTGTTGTCTGTCAAGGTTCCATACACGATTTTCCACATTGACAGGGTTTCTCTTCGCACCAATCCTTCTTTTCTCCCAAAAGTAGCATCAGAGGTTAATATCAATCAAACTATCAATTTACCTGTTTTTCTTCCCAAATTTTACAAACAAAATGGAGTACAAGTTCCATTTGTTGGATGTTCATAGACTGTTATGGTTCTATTCACACAGGACTAAAACCTTTTGTAAATTTGACCAGTTGTTTGTGTCCTTATCTAAACCTTTTTTGGGTAAAGCTATCTCTAAGGTTACCATTGCTAGGTGAATTTCCCTATGTATCCTTCAGATCTACAAGGATAAAAGTTTGTTTCCTCCGGGTCAGGTTAAAGCTCACTTGACTAGCTCCATGGTTACTTCTGCGGCCTTTTGGTCAAGAGTATCATTAGATGACATTTGTTCTGTGGCTACTTGGTCCTCATCTCATGCCAAACTCGATCTGGGGGTTGGAAGGTAGTGGTGGTGTGTTATGGGTAAGGGGAGGAGCTCGGAGCAGATGCTTGTGTAGTTGCCAGCTTGGATACGGATCCTGTACCAACAGGTTGAAGACAAATGAAGTAGAACTACTTGAATGGAACATTATGGTGAGTACATAGCTTCTTCTTTTTTTTTTGTCTTTCCTCTGGAGCTTAGGGATAGAAAGTATCCTACTAGGCCTGATTTGTTTGCAGGCAGCCTTATCAGGCCACTAAAGGAAGGAATGGTGGTAGACAAAGTTCCTTCTGCTAAGTCTTCTCAGGCTTCTTTGGCCCAGAAGCCTCCTTTTATCTGACTAGCCTGCTTCTTTTTGATTTCAGGCCCCACATCCCCCCACCACTCAGCCAGGTTCCCTGGTCTCCTTTGGCGCTCTCTCTTCCAAACTGGCATCTCATCACTTTGGATTTTTGGGTTCTATCTATCATCTGTCAGGGTTACTTTATGGTGTGGAAGTATCCCTCCTTTTTTAGGTTTTCCACAACCTTCTCTGGAACAACTTTCTTTCTTCTCAGAGGTCCTTGGGTCCCTGTGAACCAGGAAACTATTCAGACTGTTCCTTCATTCCAAGTAGGAAAGAGATTTTTCTCCATGATGTTCCTGGTTCCTCGAAAAGAGGGCACTTGGAGGCCTATTATCTCTCCTTGCTCAACACCTTTATTGAGGTTCCATATTTTTGGATGCTTACTCTTCAAACTGTATTTCCTCTTTCAATTACCCAGGCTTATCTGGTGTCCTTGGATCTGAAGTATGCATACCTTCATATTCCTATTCACCTTCTTTTCAGGAAGCTTTTACATTTCTCTGCTTCTCATTTTCAGTTCTCTGCTTTGCCCTTTATTTTCTCCCCTGACCCAAGGGTTTTCACAAAATTCTTACCTCCTGTGATTGCCTTTTGTAGGCTTCAAGGCATTCATATTTTTCCTTTATCTAGATGACCTGTTTCTTCAGGCATGTTCTATCAGTTGCCTGTTGCAGGATCTGGAGTTCACCATCTCTCTCTCCTTCAAAGTTTGTGGTTCAGTATCGGCTTCCAAATGTCTGCCCTGAATCTGAATTTTAATGCTCCCTCTTGATAGACTGCACAAGCTGAAGCTTCAGTCATACCTCAAGTCAGTTTGGCTTTAGCATTGCCATCCTCTGGATTTCAAAGTACCTCTCCTTCCTTGTCTGAAGCGGGACTTTGAGTGGTGGATTCAGCAACTTTCTCTCAACGAAGGTATGCCTTTTCAGCTTCCAGTTCCTTCTCAAGAACTGTTCACTGATGCTTTGGACAAGGTGTGGAGGGCTTCTGTGGTCCCCTGAAAGGTCAAGGTGTTTGCTCCTCCTTCACCTCTTCGGAAGTCAGACCATTTCAACATCAAATTAATGAGAGCCCTGATCCTGGCCCTTCAGGGCTTTCACCCCATGGTCTCTCCAGGCCCTTTGGAGGTTTACACAGACCACACTACAGTGATATGGTACGTCACTGGGGGGGTACCAAGTCTTTTCTGCAGGCTGGCTGTTCAAGCCTGGGATCTAGCTGTGTTCTTTTTAACTCTTCAGGCAGTGTATATTCCTTCAGAGCACAGTTTAGTGGCAGACTCTTTGAGCAGGTCCAAAACATGGGCTTATGAATTGATGCTATCTAGAGACCTGTTTCTGGGCATTTACCTGAGGAATACCCCACTGATGGACTATCTTTTTGCCTCCCCTCTGAACAGGCAGCTCCCTCTTTTCTGTTCCAAAGTGCTATGCCATCTGACATGGAAGATGCACGCTCTCTTCCTTGGAAGAGGAAGTTTCTCTTTGCCTTCCCCTTCTCCTACTTGCAAGAGTCCTGCAGAAGATTCAGCTGAACCCCCAAAAATTTTGTTAGCGACTCCCTTTTGGCCAAGACAGCACTAGTTCTGCCTCTTAATGCATCTGGCCAGAGACAGTCACCACAAGTTCTCACAGGTTAGACCTTCTCACACTGGACAAGTGGTTACTCCATCCACTCTCACTTGTCCATTCTTCAACTGAGACTGTGGGTGATATGATTTTGATCCCTTTTAGGCACCTTTTTTTCCTGGGATGTGCCAAGACCTTCACAAGAGTCAAGAAAACCTGCAACTAGAAAGTCTTGTATTTCCAAATGGAAGAGATTTTCTGTCTGGTGCCATGCTGCTACCAAGGACCCTTTTCAGTGGGGATCTCTTTGGTTCTGTTCTATCTGTGTGAGTTGCTCCAGTCTGGCTTGGCCTACTCTTCTGTAAAGTCTTTTTAAGGCTCTCTTGTTTTTGAGGTCGGACACTTTTTAAAGGCATACTGCATCTTGGGTCCCAAGGAAGTCCATTCCTCTTCCTTGGGACCTTAGTTTTGTCTTAGGAAAAATTGACTCGGGCTGCTTTTGAGCCAGCAGGTTCAGCTTCTCTGCAACATTGTACCTAGATGACTGTCCTATTGCTTGTTGTTACTTCTGCTTGGAGGATTTCTTAGCTTTAGGCCATCCCTGTAAGTTTTTCATAAGAACAGGATGTCCCTTCATAATAATCATTTTTATTCCCAAGGTGGTTAATGAGTTGTATTTGAGTCAGACAGTACAACTCTCTTCATTCTGCTAGTGAGAAGATTATACATATCTTGGAACTGCACAGACAGCGCTGATATTTTGCTAAAACCTAAGGCCATTCATAAGTCTGACCAGCTTTGTTTCTTTTCATCCCAGGACATTGAGCTTGGCTGTTTCTAAGTGAACAGTCTCCTTCTGGATATCTAAGGCCATTTCATTTTTTTGTTTTTGTTTTCATGGCAAAGTCTGCCTAAATTTTGTTAGGGCTTACTCCATATGGCTGTTGCCTCTTCTAGTAATTTCTTCAAGAGAATGCATAGGTCCTAGGTTAGTACTAGGCTAACTGCCCATCTGGGCCATTTCAAGCCTAGCCAATTACCCCATGTGAGAATCAAACCCCACACCTTGTGTCTGTAAGGTAAACACCTTAACCATTACGCCATCCTCCCACCAGCTTCTAGAAAGTGACTCAGTACTTGCACCTATCAGGTTGTAAGGAAAGACTACTTGTTTTTTGTATTTTTTTTAAGACCTTAACATTATTCTTCTTAAAATGTTTTGTAATACTTTGGAGCTTTTCTCCCCAGGCCTCCACTGAAAATGGATTCCTACCCAGTCATATTTTTCTGGTAATCAAATGCCAATAAATTAAATAAAAAAAATAGACTGCCAGACAAACTCCCATTCATAAAGGATGCCAGCAACAACCTGCTCACCAGTCCACAGGACCTCAAAGACGGATGGAAGGAATGAAGAAAACCCTACAGAAGCTGTACTGCTCCAGACACAGCCTATGATGACAGAACAGGAGGAGCCCACCATAGAAGAACAGCACTTATGAAAATGAAGTCAGAGAAAACAGCAGCCTCAGATAAGGTCACGAGATATGATAAATATCTCTGGTAAGATAGGGGAGAAATGGTCCTTGAGAGAACAGAGGTATCCAACTCCTGTAACACTGCATGAAAGTTCTAGAGATGGCGACTAATCTACAAATACAGAGAGTAGTAGAAATTAAGATGTGAGATGAGCAATTCTGATTCAGATCAGAATGCAGCACAACTGACCCAGAGTTTGCAGTGAGACAGACAGATAAGAAGCAGCTAGACAGGAGAAAAGAGTACAAATGGTTCTTACTAGAATCAGAGATCATGCAGCATTGAAACAACTGACCCAGAGTTTGCAGTGAGACAGACAGATAAGAAGCAGCTAGACAGGAGAAAAGAGTACAAATGGTTCTTACTAGACTTACAGAAAACGTATGACAAGATTCCAAGAAAGCTGATTTGGGCAGTCTTGTCATGGTTTGAAGCCCTAGAAACAAGGGTAGAATTAATGCAGGCTATGTACAATGACCCAATGACTCAAGTGATAACATTTAGTCTGTTCAGTTCTGAGTTCACAGCTGTACTGGTGATGAACTAAATCAGGAAACATCAGATGAGACCAACAAAATTGCTGTTTGCAGATGATGTGGCATTACATGCAGACTCTGAGCAACAACTTCAACAAAGGATAGCAGAATGGAATGGACAAGACAGTTAATGGCATCAAATGAAGGAACAATTATCTGGGAGGGGAGGTTGAGGAGAAGGTAGGTCTGAATGAAGTCAAGGTTAGAATCAGAGGGGCTGCAGTCAACTGGCACAGTGTTGTATCATGGGTAGTATATTCCATCTATCCTTGTTTACTTTTCTTTGGGCTTTGTTTTGCTTTTCCTTGCTGATGTACATAGCCTCCTTTTGTCCTATGGAGACTTTTTCTATCCTTTGCAGGAGAGCCATACAATGAAGAATACTGCAACAGTGAAGAGAGGGACATATGGTAAGATTTTACACAATTGTACTTTTCCCTCTGTGAATGAGATGGTTGACTGTATATCCTAAGCAGGAGTGGAAGGAACCAGATGTGGCTGAGCCTGTCCCGCACAAGTGGGATAAATTTCTGATTGGGGATGCAAGTTTCCCACTGTTGATAAGGAGTCTAGGGTGCTGGACTGATTTTTGGGAAGTGAGTTTTATGCTTCAATAACTTTTGCACTTAATATTGGCAAAATAGTTCAGCACATTATGTGCTTTCAGAGGGATTTGACCAAAGAGCTTACCAAATCCCGCTCAGGTCCTTATCTGAAGAGGAGAATTGAGATGCATGGATGTCCCATTCACCAAGTTGGACAAGGAGAAAGTCACGGATAGCTGCATGTCCGGTGCTGGGATTCATCAGATAACACACCACTCGGGTCTCTTGGCAACAAGTACTGTTATGATTGTCATAGTTCTTGTTGGCGTGAAAAGATCTGAGACGTACCTCACTGGACTATATGAAGAAAGAGATGGTTGAGCTCTTGAGTGTGTGTCCCAGGCAGGTATGTCCCTAACCTTTGAGCCGCATACTACCGTCACCTAGAATGATGCCATAGTATAAAAAAAAATGATTTATTTCAATAATTTGCTCAGTTTTTGGTGTCATTCAAAGGGGACCCATTTGCTGTCAGCCTAGGAAGCCATGGTCAACAAACTTCTCTACTTTGTCAGAGACTGCTTGCACCTTGAACCTCTAGGCTTTTGGCTGCTGGCAAAGGCTCTTGCCTCTTCCATAGTGCTCAAACCGCATTTACCAACCTGAAATTAACCAATTTTAAAACACAATAAGGGTCATGCTGCTAAATGCTAGGAGCTTAAACCAAAAACTGCACTTCCTGGAAGCTCTTCTATCACTAGAAGATCTAGAGGTCTGTGCAGTCACAGGAACCTGGTTCAAGGTGTGAGTACCCCAGCCTTGCAAGGCTACAATGCCTTCCACACCTTTAGACAGCAAAATGAACATCCAAAAACCAAAGGAAGGCCATTTTTCAGTCTTGGAGATAAATTCACCTCCCGTCTAGTTAGACTGGACAACTCCATGGAGTTACTACAGGCCCAGTTTACAGTGGGTAAGACCCCCATTCATGTTATTGCGTGTTATAGATTCCCCTCCATGGGTCATGACACCCACAAAGCCTACTTGAGCAAACTGGAGACCATCCAAATTGTACTGAACACATTGGTTATGGTTATGGGGGATTTCAGTTATCCCACCATCAACTGGAAAACCTACGCTAGCACAAAAGTTTCTTGACTTTGTTCGAGGGCATTTGGATCAACATATTGCACATACCCTGACAAGGGGAATGGACATTCTGAATCTGGTCCTCACCAACAGGTCAAACAGATACACTGCTGCAACTGTCAGACCCTTATTAGTTAAAACTGACCACAAATCTGTCACCTTCAAGCTGGCACTAACTACAGAACTCGCAAAGGGTGAAATCAGGCTAAAAAACTTCACCAAGACAAACTATTCCTTCCTAGGTGAAGGTATAAATGCGTTCCAAGCCCCACCCCAAGCTGAAAGTGGTAACTATGCCCAAGCTCACACTAAAGCCCCGTACAATCACTTGCATAAGTCTATAAACTCAGCCATACCAGAAAGAATCAAAGCCAGAGCGACAAGTAAAAAAACAAGCTGCCATGGTGGACATCCAGTATCAACAAATTTTAGAATAAATGCCAAAAGTTGCTGTCCAAGAAAACAAAGGCAAGGCTACAACAATGGAAAAGCACCCTCGTCAGCCTCAACAGGCAAATAAGATAACGTGTCAAATTCTCCAAGGACTCCTTTGAGAGAAATTTAGCAAGTATAGCTAAGGATAACCGTAATGCCTTTTACAGCTACGTACGTAACTTAAAGGCTAAGACCCAAGCATGTGCAGAACTAGTGGCCAAACTGTATCGCACCGTGACCCCACAGAGATAGCAAACCTGCTAGTGGATAGGGTTGTTGAAAATTTCACCCCTTATCTCCTAACTTACAAAAACCCTTCCCCCACCCCATCCTACATATATGAAGAGCAGGGCCTCAAAGCCTTGTCCATGGCAAACACAGCCTCTGTGGGATAAGAAGGCATCTCAGGCATATCTTCTAAACAGGCTAAGACATAAACTAGCATCACCACTAAGTACCCATTTTCAATCCTAGTCTAATCACGGGCTTTGTTCCTGCAGAGTGCGTAACAGCAACAGTTATTCCCCTCCACAAAGATAGCCTAGCAACAGACCTGGAAAATTACAGACCCATAAGCCTGCCCAGCCTCATCTGTAAGGCCATGGAACGCATTGTTATAGACCTCATAAATAAAGACATGGGTGACCTCCAAATCCTGGATCCTACCCAATTCAGCTTTGTGAAGGGCAGATCCTGCCTGTTAAATCTGGTGGATTTCTTTGAAAATATGACAGAGGCCATTGACGAGGGCAGATCTGTGCACATGGCATACCTCTACCTGACAAAGGCTTTCGACACAGTCCTACATTCAGGAATTAACTGATTAAATTTAGCAAAGTGAATGTAAAAACCCCTTTGTTGTAAGATGGATTGCCAACTGGCTCACAAAATGGATGCACACTATCAAAGTGGGTGACTGGACATCAATCAGTAGACATGTTACCAGTGGGGTGCAACAGGGGTCAGTGTTGGGCCCCTACTGTTTGGTATATACTTATCAGAAGTTAAAACTAAGGGGCTGTGCTAACCAAGTTTGCAGAGGATTGCAAACTAGGTGCAATCATTGAATCCCCAAATGATGTCGGTTTACTCCAGGAGGGTCTCACGCAGACCAACAACTGGTGTATTAGTCAGTGTTTCAAACTGAATGCAAAGAAATGCATCACGATTCCCTTTGACACAGACAATGTCCCCTCACACTATCAAATCAACAACAATACCCTAAGTACTCCAGAAGTGGTAAGGAACCTCGGATTACAAGTTGACTGCGACCTTGACTTCGACCAGTATGCGTCTACTGTAGTAAGGAAAGCTTTCTACGTAGCAGATTAGATTAGATTAGATTAGTAAAGGCATTGCATCGAGAGCAAAAGAAATTACCTTCCCCTACACTCTGCACTTATCCGGCCCATAATGGAGTACAACGCCCCCTTTAGCATGTACTGTACTAAGCACCTGCAGCTGTTAGAGACATCCAAGGTTTTTAACAAAGAAGATCAAGGGACTCCAGCATGTGCCTTACACAGACTGACTAAAGTCCCTGTCAGCGTACTCTGTATTTTATAGATGACTTGGGGAAGGCTTTTATGCCTGGCCTACAGAGCAATCAAAGACCCAAACTTAATGAATTTACTGCATATCTGTAAATCAAATGGGACCAGGGCTACCCATTCCAGGGGCCTAAATATGGCCTGCGACTTGAATAGCACATATTTATCTCCCAGTGACGGCCACGTCTTTGGAGCAGGCTACCAATGCATATGAAACCGAGAATCTCTGTGACGCTGTTCAAAAGAACCTGGGTGACTGGATGGGGCACCGTAAATTCCACAATCTTCCTGGACATGGGCAGTCTTCACTAAATGCAGTCTTTGGTATTGACTAGCATTTCTATGGTATTTTCATTGGGATGAAACTACTAGGCTTAAAATGACCACCGGGTTGATATCAGAGTAATCTCCTATGCAGTTGGCCATCCTTCATTCTTTAGCAGCTTTGTCTATGTGCATCATTTCCAACAATACAGAGGGCACTTCAAGTGCTTCAAGCTGCATAATTGTTAGATAGCATGCCTGCACCTGTGCGACATTGTGGCGCACTTAAAATGTCCTTTACCAGTGCCCCCTATGATGGCTCTACCCTCTTCGAGCCAAAAGAAAAAGATGCTGTCTAGAAGTGAACAAAATTGAATCCCTGTGGCAGAGAATGTTTTTCAGTTTTCTACACCCCCCCCCCGGGGACCTTCTGAAGAAATCAAAAGGGAGGGAAGAAACTGGTTCTGCAAGTCACAAGAGTTTGCTGCTGACAGTTTGGGTGATAGACCCCCCCCCCTCCCAAGTCAGAAGGTGGGGCACTCTGGTGGTTTATGTCACTGTAGGGGTAGTCCACAAAGCCAAGGCTTTCAATATCCTTTCTCCAATAGGCCTCATCAGTGCTCATGAATGGTTGCCCAGCTGCCACACTCTGGAGGCAGTCTGGGTGGGGGGGGGGCACTTATCCTTGCTCTCCACATGCTGGATTTCAATCACTCAAAATGTTTGGGTACAGATGATTATAATCAGAAGCTATTCCATCCCTTTTCTTTCTTTATCCCCCTTGTCCAAGAAAACTTCCCAATGTTCCACCCTCCAATCAAAGGCAGCAGCAGTAGAAATTAAATCGGGGAGGGGGTGAAAAACTGTTAGACAATCGAGTAATCCAGGAGGTCCCACCAGACCAGCAAGTCTCCAGAGTAGATGTGCGAAACAGACAAAAATTACGTATGGTTATGATACAGTCCATTTTACCATTGAGATACAATGAGTGGATGTGCTTGATTTTTAAACCTTCAGGACATGTTTCACCATATAAAATGAACAGAGACTCCAGAAGGTTTCTCTGCTTCTGGATTGGAGCCAGTCACTTCAGTTTGATGTCTTCTTGCAGATTTCTGATAGCAGTGTATGTACGAGAGAAGTGCAGTGTTCTAGCAGACAAGTTGAGGAGGTCTGTCCTCCTCCCTCACAAGTGGTTCCTTAACCCGACATTGATCAAATTTTCAGCCCTTGTGACCAACCGTGTTGCAGTCTCTCTGCTCCACCAGTAAGTACCTTGCCCTGATAACTCCTGGAGGAGGAGTCCCCACGAGATGATCTGACCCACACTTGGTTCCCCCCTTGGACTCCTTTTATGCTTATTTTTCCACTCTTCTCATCCCAAAGTTTCTGCAGAAAGCACTGTGGAAGCAAGTTGCAATGATCCTCCATTGCTCTCTTTTGGCCTCATCAGGTGTGGTTTCCCATCCCCCTGGTCTCCTCTGATTCATCCCCCTTGGACCCTGCTCCGCATCTTTTCTCACCCATTTGGGATGCTTCACCCGGATATTCAAGCCGTCAAGTTGACTGTGGTTTCTCCAGTCCCGATGATAGCTTGACAGTACAGGCTTTCTTTTCAAGTCATTCACATTTTGACCTCTGTGCAGAAAAGAAAGAAGGTTTATAAGAGTAAATGGAAGGGATATTCTATTTGCCTCCCAGAAGAAATGTGGACCCTTTTCCAGCACCTCTTCTGGCAATTCTGGACTTCTGACTTCTCTGTTCCACAGTGGGGCTAGCTACTCTCTGTTCAACTATCACCAATTTACAGCTTTTACTCTCTCCTATGTGAATCCCCCATTGTCTCTCAGATTGTTCAGTGCCATCCTTGCTGGTACATTCCTTCATATTTCTTTCTCCTTGGAATATTGTAATTCTTTTACAGGCCTTTACCATAGCTGCAGGTTGATAAGGGAGTCAGGTTGACATAAAATATCTGTCTTGGATTACTTTTTCTGGTGGCAGTTACCTCTGCTAGGAGAGTATCAGAACTACATGCCGTCTGTCTGTAAACCTTATTTGGCCTTCCATAAGGGCAGAGTTTCTCTTCGGAAGTTATCCTATCAAAAGCAATGTCTTTCGGCTTTTCCCAATTAAGGGTCGGGACAGCGGATCACCGGTCCACTGACTGGCAGTGGTTTTTACAGTGCCGTGTTGCCAGCCTGGCGCCCAGCCTTCATGGAAGGCAAAACCCACATGCACCTTACCTGCATGTCTTTAAAGTTTATGCAGCCGCAGGGAGGACATGCAGACTCCGCACAGAAAGCACTCCAGCTGAGAATCAAACTGAAGATCTCTTGCTGTGAGGTGACCATACTAACCACTGTACCACCACGGCCACTGAACTTTTTTTATCCTATCAACCTTTTTTTTCTTTTTTTTTCTGAAGATAAGCCAGTAAAACAAATTGCATGTTACACATGTTGATGAGTACACCATCACAAAGTTAGAAAGACTGACTAGTTTCCTTTTCTGCAGCCAAATTGGGAAAGGGGGGTGTCTAAAGTGACTTGCTCTTTATCTGACTGCATTTCACATGTTTATGAAGAGAAGGAGCTATCCTTGATAAAGTGCCCAAGGCTGATTCGAGTAGAGCAGCAGCTACTTCCACTGCCTCCTTCTCCAGAGTATCTCCTGATATTTTGTGCTGCAGCTACTTGGTCTAATGTCCATACCTTCATATCCCATTACAGGTTGGATTTGTGGTCTAACTCTAGAGCTTCCTTTTGCTTGGCTGTCTTCAGTAATACCCTTCTATGAGACTTCTCAAGGTTGATAGTAACTGGGTACTCATTCCTATCTGTTGAGAAAAGAAGGAAGAGACGAAAACATGTACTTACCATAACTGATCTGTCTCCGCTTCTGTCATTCCACAACTTCCTTCCACCATCCAGCTGTATTTCTTTTATTTCTGGAGTGACTGCAGTGATAGCTCCTATGGCTTGGCCATGTACTCTTCAACCTCTAGACCAGGAAGCAGGTTTCTTCTGGAAGACGTTTGTTTTTTGTTGGTAGGCATAACATTTTTATTACAGGGGATGGACAAACTTGATCTGAGGTAAAACTGAAGTACAGGGGATTAAAGGGTAAGAGGAGGGGCCTGAACTTTGGAGCCGAAGTCCAAGAGTGGCTAAAAGTCTGATCCTAAAGAGGTCCGATACTCTGTTGCACGGAAGCAGACAACACAGATCTGTTATGGTAAGTACATAACTTCCATTTTTATTTAATGCACTCATTTTAGGTACATCACAAAAAGTGTTAAGCAGTAATGAAAAAATCATAAAGAATTGGAGAAGTCAGAGTCTTTGTGCTGTGGAAGTCCTTAAGAACTGAACTAAACATGCTAACCTTTATAAATGTTGAAGGAAGTTGGGTCACGTGATTGGATAACTATAGATGTAATGGGATCCTATCCCGCCTACATTCATAACTGATGGGTTCGGAGCCGATCCATCGGCTCCGACTCGGCCAACTAGTATACTAGAACGAAGTCTCTTATTGGCTGGGCTACCCTCTATCCCAGGATGCACCACACCTGCTTCCCCAGATCTCGTTTGCCGCTTTGCTAGCTAGACGTGGTCTCGACTTTGCTGGAGCTAAGTGTATTTTATTACTTTTCTGGTCTTTTGACCTGGGGTTTTCTTCATAAATTCAATCAACAGCTGTTTTAACAGCTATTCTGTGTATTGTTGAGTGTCATTGGCAGTCTTATATCTGTTGGTTTTTTTGGGCAAGGCCCGTTTAAGTTAGAGGGCCTTTGCCCTTCTTAATGGAGTTGAGTGTGTTGTCTATTTTTACTCTTTTTCTTTCCGGGCAAAGCCCGTTTAAGTTAGAGGGATGTTAAGTTGTCAATCTCGCCTTCATTCTTGCTGGATGGGTTCGGAGCCGATCCTCGGCTCCGACTCGGCACTTGCTAAGCTAGAGAGCTAATTTTACCAGCTCGAGGCAACCCTATATCCCATGATGCAAGGCGGAGATTACCCATATCTCGTTTGCCGCTTCGCTAACGAGGTGCCTTTTTTTACCAGCTCCAGGTAAGTGAACTTATATAGACTCTTGTCTACCCCCTTTTCTAACTTTTTTCACCTAAGTATAATTTTTTGTTAGTTGTTGATTCACGTTAACCCTATTCCCGTCAGTGTTCCCTCCTTTAAGTGGATTATTCCCTTACCCCTTGTAGGCCTTAGGCCTTCCCCTCCCTAAATTTTTTCCTGTCAGGGAATTTTTTGTGTGCGACTGTCTGTATCCCTGTTGGTGTAAAATAAATTAATTTAATTTTAATTTTGGACTGAGTGTGTTTGTGTGTCGGTGTGTTTAAGTGTTTCATCGACACAGTTATGTCGAAGGACACTAAGGTCTCAGGTTTCAAGAAGTGTGACTCGTGCTGTCAGAAGATGTCTCTGACAGACGGTCACACTTCTTGTATTTATTGCCTGGGACCTTCTCACCTGCAGGACTCTTGTGCTATCTGTCATGCTTTCAGCCCTGCAGGAAAGAAAAAATAAGCTCATTTTAAGGGGCTTATTAAAACCCGAGAGCTCCCCGACTCAGTCGGCGCTGAGGAAGCCCTCGAAACCTGCCAAGCCTTCGGCTCAGGCTTCCAAGCCGTCTGCTTCAGGTTCGGCCTCACCTGGTTCGAGATCGGCTCCGGCCGGAGCCGATCCTTCCATACCAGTGTCAGTATCGGCTCCATCCGGCGCCGATACTGTTAAGTCTAGACACTCAGTGTCGGCTCCGGTTGGAGCCGACGTCTCTTCGGCTCCGATGGCTCCATTGATATCGAAAAAGAGATCTCGATCCCCTTCGGTGGAATCCATTCATTCGGCTCTGAGATCACCTTTGCTCTCGGAGCGGAGCCATCGGAGCCGATCTTCTCGGTCATCCAGGCTATCTGATCACGACCTTGAGAGAGTGGTGAGTAGACTATTAAAGTCTCAGGCATTGGCCCAAATTCTCCATAGCCCATCTCAACAGACGGTAGCTATATCACACCCACTGAACATTCCTCCTTCGACTCTCTTACAGAGCTCGGAGCTCCTCGGAACCGGTACCGTTGTGACTTCGGAGCCGATACAACCCCTTTCGGCTCAGTCTTCCTCTGCTCCGATTTCCTCCTTGAGACCTGCATTGGAGGGATCCGGGCGTCTGCTCTCTCTCGTCGGCTCCGAGGAGTGGCATCGGACCCTTGTCCGACCCCGTTCTCCCTCTTGGAGCTTCGGCGTTGGTGAGCTCGGCCCCGACATCTGCCTCGGAGCCTTCCCTCTCGGTGAGGCCTGGGGTTCCTATCTCTTCGGAGCGGGAGCCTTCTGGTCTCTCTGGGGGAGCCTTCAAGGTGATGAGGAGTGTACTAGCCCCTGGGCTTAGTCAACGGACAGTTCCATCAGCTCCTCCCACTACAGTGCCTGCTGACGTCTCTTCTCACTCTCTTGCTCCCGGACCCAGAGATCCAACGCCTCAGGTTTCCCCATTGGGAATATCTTCCTCTTCCGAGGCTTCTCCTGATCCGTCAGGAGAACCCCCCCCCCGTAAGAGGACTTGTAAGAGGAAACATTTAGACTCCCCTGAGTCTACTACATCAGATACTGACGTGGATGAGTCGGAGGGGTCCCCAAGGTCCTCCTCTGAGGATGTCTCATTTTCAGACATCCTTGAAATCCTTAAACAGAGGGGGAACTGGCCATCCCTTAATCCCTCCGAGGACGAGTCAGTATACCTGGAGGCGTTCGGATCTCGACCCTCCACCTCCTGGGTGTCTCCGCCTTTCGACCCTCTCATGGAAGTAGTGGCTCGGAAGGCGTGGATGGCTCCGGATTCGGTGGAACCTACCCCTAGGAGACCTTCAAAATTTATTACAGCTCCACAGGATAGACAATACTTAACAAAAGGTGTCCCAGTTGATGCCATGGTGGTGGCTGCTGCCACCAAGAAGGAATTAGCTGATCCTTCAGTACCTGTTCATCCTCCTAATAAGGATTCTAGGACTATGGACAGGTACGGTAAGCGGATTTTTTCTTCAGCGACCTTTGCCATGAGATCGCTGAACTACCTATGCCACTTCACCTGCCTTCAAAGAGATGTTCTTAAAGAGTTGGGAGAAGTTGTACAGGATCCATCAGCTGCTGGGTCTCAGGATAAGATTACCTCACAGCTAGGAATCCTTAACTCCATTGCTAACTCCTCCATGCGACTCATTTCTTATGCAGCCGATGGAGCGAGTAGAGCCGCGGGCACAGGAGTGGCTTTAAGGCGTCAGTCCTGGATGCGGCTTTGTAATTTTGCAGACCCCTTCAAGGCGTCTTTCACAAACTCCCCTTTTGATGGCTCGACCTTGTTCGGTCCTCAAGTGAAAGACACTTTGACTAGATGCGAACAAGATGGCAAGACTCTTTCTGCCGTAGGAGTCCGTTTCTCCGCCCTTCTAGACCTTACCCCAAAGGACAGAAGGGAGGAAAATGTGGTTCCAAATCTCAAGGAGTCACGCCTGACGACGAAGTCAGTTTACCCTGAGAGGCAGAGGGGTAACAACAATAGACGCCGCCTAGGGGCAGAGGGGTCCGAGAATCAGGGTAGCAGAAAGCCTCTTTCTGACAAACCCTTCCAGCATCCCTGAGATGTTGCCCGATTGTCCGCCTTCGGAGGCAGTCGGGGGGAAAATTATCACTGTACCCAATAGCCTGGCTTTCCCTTTCTCAAGACAAATGGGTACAGTCAATTATATCCGAGGGTTACAAAATTCCCTTTATTCAAACCCCAATTCAACAAAAGGGAACCCTTCCAGACGTTCCACCCAGTCTAAGGGAACTAGCAGTACTAGAAATATCAAAACTGCTAGTAAAAAGAGCAATCCAGCCAGTCCCGGCAGACCAATTAGGATCCGGAATCTACTCAAGGTTCTTTTTGGTTCCAAAAAAGACAGGGGACTGGAGACCAATATTAGATCTGAGCAAACTCAACAAGTTTGTAAAGAAATCAAGATTCCGGACGGTCATGCTCCAGTCCATTCTGCCCTTTCTGGGCAAGGACAATTGGATGTGCTCAATAGATCTTCAGGATGCGTACTATCACATAAAAATTCACAGACGCTCCAGAAGATTTCTCCGCTTTCGGCTGGGGACCAGTCACTTCCAATTCAGAGCCCTGCCCTTTGGACTCACTACAGCCCCCAGAGTGTTCGCCAAATGCATGGCAGTGGTCACGGCTCACCTGAGACGTCAAGGATTCCAGGTGTTTCCATATCTAGACGACTGGCTCCTCACTGCCACCACCAGGCATCAGCTTCTCCAAGCCAGAAATTACACCATTCACACCTGCAGAGGGCTAGGAATTTCTATAAATTTCGAAAAATCTGCCTTGTCGCCTTGTCAATATATTACCTTTATAGGTGCAAATTTGGACACCGTACAACTTTCTGCAAGGTTGACAGACCAAAGGATCTTGGACATTCAAAAACGCGTCCAAGTGATTCTATTCAGCAACAAAATTCAGGCCAGATTTGCTCTAAAAGTACTGGGTCTTATGGCGGCCGCCATAACACTTCTTCCCGCTTTTACATGCGGCTACTACAATGGATGCTATTCACTCAATGGTCTTTTCAACAACTTCCCATGCGTCACCAGATCATAGTAACCCCAACTTGCAAAAGACATCTGACTTGGTGGGTATCGTCCCCTCAAATCCATCAAGGCAGACCATTTGTTCCTCTTGCCCCAGTTGCCACGGTTACATCGGACGCCTCCCTGATCGGGGGGGGCATTATCAGGGCAGAATGGTCCATGGCACTTGGCAACCTTACGAGTACCATCTGCACATAAATGTTCTGGAGATGAGAGCAGTGCTTTTAACATTGCAAGCCCTCAACTACTCTCTTCCTTAAGGAACAATTGCAGTTCAAACGGACAATATGTCCGTAGTGTGGTACATAAACAAACAGGGCGGAACCAAGTCCTATCCACTATGTCGAGAGGCTCTCAGACTTTGGCAATGGGCAATCTCCTCTCATCGGTTTCTGATAGCAACGCACATCCCCGGGAAATCCAACATCATAGCGGACAGATTGAGCAGAGCTATTCTCATGCCTCACGGGTGGTCTCTCAAACAGTCAGCGACGGAAGAGATTTTTCAGAAGTGGGGACTTCCTTGCTGCGACCTTTTCGCTACACCTCAAAACAGCAAATGCCTAGACTTCTTCTCTCTCTTCCCCCTTCCAGGCCATCCCCCCAGAGACGCTCTAACCCAAGATTGGCCCCGGGGACTTCTTTATGCTTTTCCTCCTTTTCCGCTGATACCTCAGCTAATTCAGAAAGCAACCGCCTTGAGAGCCAAATTGATTCTCATTGCCCCTTATTGGCCTCGACAGATACGGTTTCCGTTCCTACATCATTACCTCTTGGTACAGCCATGGCATCTGGACCCGGTTCCATATCTTCTGACCCACCAGTCGGGTCAACTGCACCAGTCCATACCCTCTCTCAACCTCACTGCTTGGTTGCTCCACTTCCATCCTTAGCCAGGCTTCCTATGATTTCTAATCCTGTACGGGATATCATAGTAGCTTCCCTAAAATCTTCTACCAGAAAGATCTACACTAGTAAATGGCGACGTTTCTCTTTCTGGGCAAAAGCTAGGAACATAGACCCCTATACTGCTCCAGTTCATTCGGTATTGGACTTCCTAGCTGACATTTTTAATTCAGGATCCTCTTCTTCCACAGTGAAAGTTCAACTGGCAGCCATTTCAAATTTTAACATAGGCTTTTTGGACCACAACATCATGTCACATAAACTTTGCAAGGCATTCCTTCGAGTTATCTTTTTATTGAAACCTCCAATTAGAGACCCCCCACCACAGTGGGATCTAAATTTAGTTTTAACATCCTTGATTCTTCCCCCATTCGAACCTGCAGCTGCCTGTTCCTTGAAATTGCTTTCTTGGAAGACACTTTTTCTAGTTGCCATTACATCTGCCAGGAGAGTATCTGAGCTTCATGCTCTCTGTGTTCGTCCTCCCTATCTAATATTTCACAAAGATAGGGTATCCCTAAGAACTAATCCGTCTTTCTTACCAAAGGTGGCATCTCAGACTAACCTAAATCAGTCCATTGATCTTCCAGTATTTTTCCCGAATTATTCTGATAGAGCTGAACAAAAGCTACATTATCTCGATGTTCACCGTCAACTGAGATATTATCTAGATAAGACAAAAATTCTTTGGAAGTCTGATCAACTTTTTCTATCCTATGCAGAGAACAGGAAAGGCCTTCCAGTTTCTAAGGTAACTTTATCTAGGTGGCTGTCTTCCTTGATCACTTACATTTATCAGCTCGGGGGCAAAGAATTGGTTTCTATCCCAAAAGTCCATTCTACCAGAGCTCTAGCTACATCTACAGCCTTTCAAGCTAGACTTCCAATAGACACTATTTGTGCAGCAGCCACATGGGCCTCTCCTCATACCTTTGTCTCACATTACAAATTAGATTTGGTCTCCAGAGACAGAGCAAATTTTGGTTCCACCGTTCTCAAGAGTCTGTTCCAATGAGCCACCCAGGAAAGAGGTGCTAGGGACGCTGTCCCATCCAGCAAGAATGAAGGCGAGATTGACAACTTAACATTTAGAAGTTATGTACCTACCATAACGTTCCATGTTAGTTGTCTTCCCTCGCCTTCTTTCTTCCTTCCCCTAGTCTGGTCAGACCGAGAAGATTATTCATCCTCTATTAAGAGGTTTTTACCTTTTTCTACCTGTTCAACTCCAAGTTTCGCTAGGTTATGTGGATCCTTTCTACAGGTTTATGATGTTATTTAGTATGTTATTTCTTCCTTCTAAGTTGGAAGAAAATACTGCTATTTCTTTAGCTACCAAACGAGATCGGAGTAATCTCCGCCTTGCATCATGGGATATAGGGTTGCCTCGAGCTGGTAAAATTAGCTCTCGAGCTTAGCAAGTGCCGAGTCGGAACCGAGGATCGGCTCCGAACCCATCCAGCAAGAAAGAAGGCGAGAGAAGACAACTAACATGGAACGTTATGGTAGGTACATAACTTCTAATTTTTGCCCATTGTTGTGTTCCCTTGTTGTTTGTCTCCCCTGTGAGGTAAACCTCGTCTTAAGAGGGCTCGCGCCCTTTTTTTTTTTTTCTCGCGCTCTAACAGTTTTTGGTCAAGTACTGTTCCTTGTGTGAAATTAGAGTGTTGGATAGGGTTATTCACACTAAAATGTCCAAAGAGCAGAAATCTGGGTTTAAAAAGTGCACTAGGTGCAATTCTAAAATGTCTATCACCGACAGTCATGCTATTTGCGTGTATTGTTTAGGGCCAAAGCATTTGCAAGAGACATGTAGTGTGTGTCATGCCTTTTCTGCTAGGGTTCTTCAAGAACGTAAAAATAAATTGATCCTGAAGGGCCTTATTAAGCCCTCCTTTGAGGAAGCTTTGGCTTCATCTCCTGCTACTGCTTCTAAAAAGAAAAGGTCGTCGGCTCCCACCAGGCTGTCTGAGCCGACTACTAAGAAGCATAAGTCGACCTCTTCTTCCTCGGCTCCACTGACTTCGGAGCCGAGGGTCGAAGGGTCTGCCTCGATGCCTCTTCCTCGGCTCCATTAGTTTCGAGCCGCAGGTTGGAGCATCGAGCTTAATCACCTCCCTCGGTTCCATTGGTCTCGAGCCGGTGGAGGTGTGCAGCTCAGACTCTTCCCCTCTGCTCAAGCTCCTTCCGCCGATCCTTATTCATACCGTGGTCGGAGCCGGGCGCCGATAGTGTTGGAGCCTTTCGAGCCAGTCCCCTACCTTGTCTGAGCCGAGAGAAGTCTTCGACCCTTTCTACTTCCTCTAAATCCTCCAAATTATCTGATTCAGATTTGGATAGGGTTATTCAGAGGCTTTTCCAGTCTCCGGTTTTGCAAAATGGTCTCTGCTCCAGCCCATTCGCCCCGGAGCCAATCCCCTCAACCTTGATTCCTCCACCAACCTCCTCGGAGCCGTTGGAGTCGGTGATGGTGGAGCAAGGCAGACAAGACAGTCGGAACCAAGACCCTTCGAGGTTTATCGGTTCGACCATTGTTCCTACCCTGTCCTCTGGTTGGGGTTCGGGTGGGACTTCCTCAGCCGGGGCCAAGGGGAACATCTTGGAACTAGGTGCCTAGTCTTCCCCTCGGAGCATCGGCTGCAGGGATTCCTAGTGCTGTCGTGGTCTCTCGGCCAGTGACCTCCATGGAGTCTGGAGGTCCTGCCTTTGAGGCCATGCGGAGCGCGCTGGCCATGTCCTTGCTGGCTCAGCAGGCCTCTATCTCACCGTCCCTAGACCTGGAGACTGGTGCTTCTGCCATACTGCAGTCCCATGACAGTGGGGCCCCAGGGCCTGAGGATACCCCCGTGGGGGGTTCCCTTCTTCCGGGGTCCAAACCGCCGGATGAGCCTCCACGGAAGAAATTGTGCAAGAGGAAGCACGTAGACTCCCAAGATGAGTCTGTCACATCTGACACTGACCTCGATGATGCGGAGGGGTCCCCAAAATCATCTTCGGATGATGTCTCTTTCTCGGATATCCTTGAGATTCTGAGACAGAGAGGAGATTGGCAGGCCAAAACCCCTTCCGCTGAGGAGTCAGTCTTCCTCAAGGCCTGGGCCCAACCCTCCGCCTCCTGGGTCTCTCCACCCTTCGATGAGTTACTTGATTTAATTTCTCGAAGGGCTTGGGAGCACCGTGACTCTGTGGAACCGGTGGCTGCAAGACCAACAAATTCCTTTCAGCTCCCTCTCAAAAGGAATTTTTAACGAAGGGAGTTCCTGTACATGCGATGGTGGTGGGAGCTGCCACCCAGCAGGACATGGCAGAGGACGCCTATCCATCCTCCTAATAAGGATTCCAGGAGCATGGATAGTCTTCAGCGGCCTTTACCCACGGTCGCTGAACTACCTGTCACTTTACTAGGCTCCAAAGGGACCTCCTTAAAGAGCTAGGTGAGTCCCTCACAGGTAATCTACCTGAGGCGTAGCCCACACTGTTGGCAGATGACTACCTTATCATCCATTGTGAACTCGTCCATGAGGCTCATCTCAGGTCCCCGAGGGGGCGGTAGTAGAGAAGGGAACAGGCGTGGCCCTTAGGAGACACGCCTGGCTACGCTGTGTTCCTTTGGAGGCCTTCAAGTCTTCCTTTGCCGACCCTTTTGATGGGTCCTCTTTGTTTGGACCCAAGGTGAAGGACACACTGACTCGGTGCGAGCAGGAGGGCAAGACCCTGACTGCTCGCCTCGGCCCGTTTTTCCGCTCCCTCTAGGCCTTATCCCAAGGCCCAGAGAGAAGGGAAAATGTGGTTCAGGAAAACTCAGAGGTCTTTCCCTACTCCACCCAGTGATCCCCCCTCTAGAGGCAGGGGAAGACGCCGCCCCAGAGGTGGCAGAGGCCCCCGTAACTCTGGAGACCGCGGTTCCTTTCATGGTTCCTCCTACGCTCAACGTCCCTGAGTTGGTGCCAGACTGTGCAGCTCCGGAGCCGGTCCGGGGTCATTTTGCGGAACACCCACAAGCTTGGGAAGCTATTACCAGCGACCAGTGGGTGCTCCGGATTATTACCGGAGGCCATCTCATTCCCTTCATCAAGCCCCCCCTTCCCTTCAGGGAAATCCTGGACATGCCACCCAGTCAGCGGGATCAAGCAGCAAGCGAGGTTTCAAAGCTGCTAGAAAAAGGAGTCATCCAGCCTGTCCCCGCCGATCAGATCGGATCAGGAACTTACTCAAGACTATTTTTGGTGCCAAAAAAGACAGGGGACTTCAGGCCCATTTTGGACCTCAGTTCATTGAATCGCTTTGTGAAAAAGTCCAAATTCCGAATGATCACTCTTCAGTCCATTCTCCCACTATTGGAAAAGGATGTCTGGATGTGCTCCATAGATCTCAAGGACGCTTACTATCACATTCTGATAAGTCAAGAGTCCAGGAGTCGTTTACACTTCCGCCTGGGAGACGGTCATTTCCAGTTTCGAGCACTGCCCTTTGGTCTCACCACAGCCCCAGGGTGTTCACCAAGTGTCTGGCAGTGGTGACTGCTCACTTGAGAAGTCTAGGATTCCAAGTGTTTCCATACCTAGACGACTGGCTCCTTACTGCCACCTCCAAGCATCTACTAATTCAGCCGCTCATGACCACAGTCAGCTTGGGCCGTTTCCTATGAATCACTTTCAATTGGCAAAAATCTGTGCTACAGCCATCTCAGCGTATTACCTTTATAGGCGCAGAGTTAGACACAAAAAGGATGTACGCTTTCTTACCGGCAGCAAGGATTCAGATTTTGCAGAACCAAGTTCTATCCTGCCTCCCCCTATCAAGAGCTCCGGCCAATCTGATTCTGCAGGTATTGGGCTCGATGGCATCAACTATTCTCTTAGTCCCCTTAGCCAGACTGCACATGCGGGTGCTGCAATGGCTACTTTTGGTTCAATGGTCCTATCAGGAGCTCCCCTTGAACCACTTGGTTATGATTACGGAAAGTTGCCGTCGAGATTTGCGTTGGTGGCTCCTCCGATCCAATCTCACCAGGGCGACCTTTATCCTTCAGTCCCCGGTGCCACTGTGACCACGGACGCCTCCCAGGTAGGGTGGGGGGGGTCATTATCTGGACAGGTCTGTCCAAGGCACATGGCGACCCCAGGAAGCGCATTTGCACATCAATATCCTGAAATGAGAGCGTGCTACTGGTACTACAAGCTCTCCATCACGCCCTCCGCAAGGTCTGATTGCTATCCTTTCCGACAACATGTCGGTTGTTTGGTATATAAACAAGCAAGGTGGGACCAGGTCGCACTCCACTGTGCAGAGAAGCCATGAGACTTTGGCACTGGCGGTTGGCTACCACCGCTTCCTAATGGCAATGCACATACCGGGAAATCCAATGTGATTGCGGACAGACTAAGCAGGACTATCCTGTTACCCCGCAGTGGTCCCTCAACCAAAGAGTGGCTAAATTCTTCGCCAACTGGGGTTTCCTTGCTGACTTGTTTGCCAGCCCCACAATGCGAAGTGCAGAGAGTTCTTCACTCTGACCTCTCAGGAACAGATTCCCAGGGACGCCTAACCCACATTTGGCCCCGGTCTCCTTTATGCCTTCCTCCGTTCCCTCCTGCCGAGGGTGATACAGAAGGCAATTTACCTGGAGAGCGACATGATTTTGATTGCCCCGCACTGGCCTCGTCAGGTTTGGTTCCCCTTCCTTCGGAGGTATGCGGTGGAAGGTCCATGGTTTCTGGACCAGGTGCCAGACCTGTTGACTCATCAGTCAGGACAGTCTCACCCATCTCTCAGGTCCTTGAGGTTGGCTGCGTGGTTACTCCACTTCCATCCTTAGTCAGGGACAGTTCCTCTCCCGGAGGTTATCCACATTTTGTCTTCTCACAAACCTTCCACTATCAAGCTGTATTCCAGCAAATGGAAAAGGTTTGCCCTTTGGGCACAGCGACAAGGCATAGACCCTCTTACAGCCCCAGTACCGGAGGTCTTGAATTTCTTGACATCTCTTTTTCAGTTGGGCTCCTCAGTTTCCACGATTAAGGTTCAGCTAGCGGCCATCTCTAATTTTCATGTTTCTTTTGAACCTTCATTAATGGCAAACAAGCTTTGCAAGTCTTTCCTTAAAGGAGCGTGGCTCCTTAGGCCCCCAATATCTCATCCTGTACCCCCTTGGGACCTAAATTTGGTCTTGGCTGCCCTAACTGCCCGTCCCTTTGAACCGGCAGCTACCTGTGATATGAAATTCCTATCTTGGAAAACTGCTTTTTTAGTGGCCATAACTTCGGCCAAGCGGGTTTCAGAGCTTCAGGCTCTTTGTTCTAATCCTCCTTATTTGATTTTTCACAAAGATAGAGTGTCCCTTAAATTAAATCCCTCTTTTTTACCAAAGGTAGCATCTTCTTTCTGCATTCAACAGTCCCTAGAGCTCCCTGTATTTTTTCCCAAATTCTCCAATAACGCAGAATATATCCTTCATCAGTTGGATGTCCATAGACAACTGCGTTTTTATTTGAACAGGACTGCTCAGACGCGGAAATAAAATCAACTGTTCGTGTCCTTTGCAATAAACAGGTTGGGTCAACCAGTGGCTAAAACCTCCATAGCCAAATGGATTAAAGATTGCATCCGTTTCATTTATTCGCAGGCTGACAAGGAGCTCCCCCTTTCAGTCAGGACTCATTCTACCAGGGCGATGGCTACTTCTGTAGCATTTCACTCCATGTTATCAATAGATGATATTTGTGCTGCGGCTACCTGGACTTCTCCGCACACTTTCATTTCTCATTACAAACTAGATGTGGTTTCTCGAGGCAGGGCTTCCTTTGGTTCCACAGTTCTCAGGAGTGTTTTCCAATGAGCCACCCGGGATTTAGGTGCTAGGGACGCTGTCCCATCAGTTATGAATGTAGGAGAGATAGGATCCCATTACATCTTTTAGTTATGTACTTACCATAACTTCGGATGTATGGGATCCATCTATTCTCGCATCCACCCACATCATTATATCACTCCCACCCTCCTTTCCCCCTTCCATTCGGATTTAGAGGAAATGTAGGTCCATTTGTAGATAATCTCTTGAAGAACCTTAGTCGGTTGGAGTAACTGCTATTTTTCTGTGTTTGCATGAAAGTAGGAAAGCGAACAAACAAGATCTGGGGAAGCAGGTGTGGTGCATCCTGGGATAGAGGGTAGCCCAGCCAATAAGAGACTTCTTTCTAGTATACTAGTTGGCCGAGTCGGAGCCGATGGATCGGCTCCGAACCCATCAGTTATGAATGTAGGCGAGATGGATCCCATACATCCGAAGTTATGGTAAGTACATGACTAAAAGTTATTACATTTTGAAGATTGCGCAGAATGTTATATATGACGTTTACATAGACTTAATGTCATTGGAATAATTTACTTGACATTTACTTTTTCTGCATTGTTTTTCTCTGTTTTTTCTTACAGTATTTTCTATCTGTTCTATGTAACTGAGTAAATTCTGAAAGTTTTTTTAACTTTGCATATTCGAATGGCTTGGTGTGTTATATTTTATTGTGCTCTTGAACGGAAAAAGATGAGCTGTTTTTGCAAACCACAGGACATTGTTCAGTGAGCAGCAAGAAAAATTGTTGATTAGGAAAGTGTTAATGGCAAAAGGTAGATACTGGAACTGAATGATACTTTGTCAAGAATTTTCACTTGAAACTTTAAAATTTAAAAAGCAGCATGAATAAATTGGCATGTACTTTAACAAACTATTCAGTGTACAACTTGGTCTGTGGGTGACATGCAGGTACACATGTAAGCAAATTTTAGGTTGTCTTATAATTCATTGAAACGGCCAAGCCAATTGGATTGTTTGGCATAAGAGAAGCTATCTAGGTATGGTGAAATACATTCATGTCATGCAGATACTTGTGCGCTCACACATCCGCTGAGGAAGGCTTCCACTTGAATGTTTCTTCCAGCTGCTTGAAAGTTGTCTCTAATGCTAGTGGGAATAATGCTGTTGCAGCTTTTGTTAAGTTAGAGGCTCCCAGTAAGCAGCAGCCTGTGTAGTTTAGCTACAGAGCTAAAGTTAAATACCATCAGAACATCTCAACTGCAGTACTAGTATTCCATGCCCTGAAGAGTGGCAGAAGCTGTAAAGGACAGAACTAAGGAAAGCTGTTAAATGGAGAACCTAGGTCCAGTTATTACAGCCAGACCCAGCTCGAATGAGTTAATAGCATGGTTCTAGCTGCAAGGCAAATAAAACTCAGAATCTGTATATATTCCACCCCTCGCCCAAAAGAAAACCTGAATGGAGCACGTCTGAGAACCTTACCCTTTTCCTTAGTTAACATTGGATATATCAAATATGCCCAGTGCCAGATGCTTTTCTATATTAAATGCTGTCCACGGTTTCTGGAAAATTAATCTTGAAGCCAGCTCCTATTTGTGAACTTTTGGTATGTTTATTTATTTAAATTTGTTGACCGGGAGTGTCCGACTGGACGTAGGTCCATTTTCAACGGAGGCCCGGGGAGAAAAGCTCCACAGTAAAATAAACGGACAGTAATTACATTGGATTACATAGCGATTAACAATTTAACATAGCAATTACTTACAACATATTTACAGATGAAGAACATAGTACATCAGTAGACAACTAGAATCTTTATCTGTGAAGTACATAACAGACATTAACAAATGTTACAATGAGAAGTTCCTGCTGAATAAGAAGTACTAGGCTTATGAGCATCTGAGCTTACTATAATCAAGGTAGTTAGTGGAGTGGAAAGAAAGGTAGTAGTTGGATGGGGTGGATGATATTAGAGTGGGAGTTGCAAGGGCATAGCCAGCATGTTTTTAGGTGCACTTTTAGTAAACTTTTGAAGTGGGTGCATGATGGTACGGAGGTAATTGTGGGTGGGAGTGAGTTCCATAATTTGGCTATGGCGCAAGAGAATAGTGCTTCACCAGCAGAGTTATTGGCTTTAGTGATCTGCAAGTGATTTTTGTTGCTGGATCTTAGTGGTATGGTGGTGCGATAGGGTTGGAGTAGATTCTGGAGGGATGGGACATTTAGTGGATGGTTTACTAGTTTGTGGGCGAGTGAGAGTTGATACCGCTGAAGGAGGTGAGGGAGTTCAAGCCAGCCCAGTTCAGCAAGTGAGAGACAGTGGTGACTACGGTAGGATGCCCCTGTGGCGAATTTGGCGATTTTGTTGTAGCAGGTCTCTAGCTTGTTTAGATCACATTGTCTTAGGTTGGTATATATTGGAGAGGCATAAAGTAGGGTGGAGGTAAGGTGGGAATTTGTTATTGAAATCTTTGCTGCTTTGGTGAGAAATTGCTTATTTCTGTATAACGCTCCTAGTTTTTGTGGACTTTTTTTTATGGTCATGGATATGTGAATGTCAAATTTTAGTTTCTTTTTCCACTCCTAGAAATTTGGTGTTCAGTTGGGTATATAGTGGTGTTGTCTTTTGCTGTGATGTTAAAGTGAGAGTTGTTTTGAGTATGTTTGGTGAGTTGGAAGATGAGTAGTTTAGTTTTGTTTGGGTTGAGTATTAATTGGGCATCAGATAACCATGTTTCAACAGAGGAAAAGGATTCCTGTGTGACTTTTTGCAGTTTTGATAGGGACTGGGCTGAGGAGATGATGGTCGAGTCATCTGCGTATTGTATGAGTGTGCCATGTTTGGTGGCAGAGGCTAGATTATTGGTGTAAACAGAGAAGAGTAGGGGTCCAAGGATGGATCCTTGGGGAACCCCTATGGAGACAGGTAGTTGGGGAGATATGTCATTCTGCCATACAACAGATTGTTGGCGGTCAGACAGGTAACTCTGAAACCAGTTGGTGACTGATTGTGAGAAGGATAGGTTATTGAGGACAGAGATAAGTTGTTTGTGTGGGACCATGTCAAATGCTTTAGATAGGTCTAGGAAAGTAGCAGTGGAGAGAGAGAGCCATTGATTTTATGCTGAAGGATAGTGTTAGTAAAGGAGAGTAAGGCAGTGGTGATGCTATGGTTTGGTCGGAAACCATGCTGAGTACTGGAAAGGAGGTTGTTAGTAAGGAGAGTGGAGAGAGAATAGCTATGGGGCGGTAATTGGTTAGTTCTGTGGAGGGTCTGCCTTTGTGGAGGGGAATTATATGTGATACTTTCCACAGTGTGGGAACGTAACTTTCTGACAGAGATCGGTTAATCAAGATGGATACTGGGTAGGCCAGAGCATCAGCTGCGATTTGTAGGTATTCACTTGGGAGGTTATCTGCTGCTAATTTGGTGGGTTTAAGTTTAGTTAAGAGTTTTTTTATGTTGTAGGTAGGTACAGGAGAAAAAGAGAAGGCAGTGGGGAGATTACTAGTTGAAGGTGTGGGTTGGAGGGGAAGGGGGTTGTGTTGTTTAGCTAGTAATAGTATGGTTTGGGCGAAGTGTGTGTTGAATGAGGTAGCAATATTTTCTGAGGAGTGAGGGATGTTAGTAGGAGTGGTACTGACTTTACCTGGGTGGAGGATGGAGTTTATGGAGGACCAGAATTGTTTGGGGCTGTGTTGTGAGGAGTCTAGGGCAGACTGGTAGTATTGGAATTTGTCCTGTTTTATTAGCTTTTTGACTCTATTGCGTAGTTCTAGGAATTTCTGTCTAGCTGAGGGGGTTTTGGTTTTGCGCCAGTGCTCCCAGGCTTTATCCCTGTTTTTCATTTCTGACTTAGTGGTTTTCTGTAGCCATGGGGAGGGTTGTGCTTTGGTTCTGGAAAATCTTATGGGGGCGTGGTAATTAAGGATGTTCAGGAAGGTAGTATTAAAAAATTCAACTGCGTCATCTAGACTGAGGTTGTTGAAACAATACAGATTTTTCAGGCTACTCTTATGTATTTTAGAGTATTACCCAATGTGGAAGACTTGAATGTTGTAGTCTGTATATCTGATCTGTTAATAAGGGAGGATAACTAAAGAGCATAGTTTGAGGTTGAAATAGCTAAACTTCAGGGCGTATAATATGGTAGATTAAACTTGTGTACTTTCATTATGTCATTGGTAAGGTACAGATTTTTCAGGCTACCCTTTGATGTTTTGGAGTAGCAGACACTCTGGAAGGCCTGAATGGTGGTGTCCATCTAACTGGTCTGTTGGTGTGGGGATGTGGTTAAAAGAACATGATGACCTGATTGATTAGATTGCTGGACAGAAATGATCGAAAACTGAACAAGTGGCTGGTAGGTGTAACAAGTCTGAATTATTTGGGCAGTTTTTAAACTAGATGCTCAGAAAGTGGCAAAAACTTTAATACTTTCAGAAGGTGAACAAGCCTTGCTAAGATTTTTAGGGATGATGCATTTATTTGCTTAAGTTCCTACAAAACATGTCCGACATTACTAGTACTTTACAGAAACTTTTACATTATGATGCAGCATGAGAATGGTCACTGGGAACATGTAGAGATTTTGTGGTATAGAAGTTTGCATATGAAGCAACAACTTTGAGCAACTAATGTGTTAAATCGGTTGTGTTGCATGTAAATGCTAGTCAGTATTGGCATGGAGTTAAATTGATTTAAAAGAAGTCGCCAGAAATATGTGGTTCAAGAGACACAGACTAGACATGTTCATGCCCTGACTGAGGAAAAAATGCCACTGTATATGGATGTGAGAAATTTCTTATACTCTCTCTGTATGTGTGTTTTATGTACACATGAAAACGTGTATAATGTATATATGAAAAACATACATGTATGTGTTCGTATATTATAACATTTGTATATATAGACATATATATATAAATGTGTGTGTAGTAAAACTGTTGGTTGAGACTGATGAGTCTTTGCAGAGTATTTGAGAAGGTCATTACACCATTCATGTTTTAGATTGTAACACATGGTTAACCTGAAATATGATTCAGCAATTTTGTGTAAGAATATGTATTGTAGATTTCTTCAGAGTCTGAAGGATCATCATCTAAG
>NC_056732.1:1335852002-1335874815 GCF_019279795.1 Protopterus annectens
TTTAATGAAATCACACTGAAGAGTTTGTTCATAATCCAGGTAATTCAACACTAAAGTGCAGAGAGAACTAACCAGTTTCATTTTCTGCTTCAGGTGAGAATGCGTTTTGTATTTCTGACTTTAGACTTCTTGAAAGTACATGGCTCAACTTTTTTTTTATCTGGTTTGTAGAAATGTTTAAAGCATGTGGAGAATGTTTCTAGAGCTAAGTTTCTTTAACAATCTTTTACAGCTACAAAAACCATTGCATCTGCTCTGTTTAGTAACTGGAAGACCTAGGGATGTTTATGCTTTTCATTCTGACTGCTAAGGTTTGCTTCTGGTTACACTATGGTAACACACTACAGTGCAAAAGTATCTGCAGTGTATTTCTCAGGTAGTGCGTGAAAGCATGCCCTTTCGTGTGTGGAAAAACAGTTTATTCATATGTCACTGTTATCTCAGCTGATTGTGGTCATGCTCTTATCAGTTCATGTTTGGCAGATGGGCATTATTCTGCAGTGAGATTGGTTAAAGTTGGTCTGTACTAGTGTTCAACCACAGGAACAAACTCCGCTTTTATTTATTGTTGAGGGAAGGGGATAATTTGATATACTTTTAAGTGCTACATGACTGGAAGCCATTTGAATTTTTCAAGAGTAGACTACTGTGGTGTTTTATATTATGGTAGTTTGTACATGAGACAATTGCCAGTGTTTTTCTATAATCTACAGAAGATCAACCCCACCCCTTTTTGCATAGCACAGCCTTAGGAAGTATGGATATGTTTCAACAACTGTGTTCTGTCCACCTTCGTGTGTTGTGATATTTAATTTGTTCATTCATTCGTTTCAGTATGCACGTACTTCAATACATTTCATAGCCTTGATGGCACTGTAAATAGCTGTGGTCAGTTGTCTTGATGGTTTTAGTAATGACTAAACATAAATAATAAAAGAATGAAGGCTTTAGTGTGAACATTGCTCTTTTGTGTATGTGAGGGACTCTACAGGAGACTTTAATGCTAATGCTGATTCCACCTCCTAGAGTCAAGGTCAGGATATAATTTGCAGGCAAAATTGTTTAAAAAAAAAAATCTAATTTTGATGGGTATGTAATGGAATGTAGCTTTGAGTGTTAGTGTAACGTTCAGAAGTGTTTGGTCTGACAGCGAATTTAAGATGTCAAATTATACAAATGAAAATGCTCTCTCTAGATTTGGAGTATAGAGGCACCTGGAATTGAAACACTTTGTTCATAGCAACTATAACAAAGTATATTAGAAAAGAATAAAAAGTGTGTGCAGATGAACTCTGCTTTTACTCAACATATCTGTCTCTTTTTAATAGCTTTATTTTTTTGTCGTCTAAGTAGTTATAAGCTGCTGGCATAGCTGGTGTATCCATAAACATGTGAAGACTTTATGGCAGATAAGGACTGTGTTCATCAAGTCTGCTCATCTCTTTAGCTGTTCGGTAAGCTGGAGGTTGACTTTGTCACTCGTAAAAACAGCCTTGTGCCTTTTCATTGCATTATTTAAATCCATTGCTGCTCTGTTTTCATATCCTGCAACCTTTTTGATGAATGTTAATCTATTTACTACTGTGCCTTTGATGTACTGCTTTCCTGGGTCTCTCTTGACAGGTCTAGTATGCGTGTACTCTCCTGAAATGAATAGACAGATCCTTCTTTGTCGTACACCTGTACACTTTTGAAGACTGGTGGTATAGTGGTAAGCATAGCTGCCTTCCAAGCAGTTCACCTGGGTCCTATTCCCAGTTAGTCCAAGATGTCAGTACATTTAGACAGTCGCCCTAATGGTACAGTTGAGAGAAAGTGTGGTGCTCATTTTACCTATGAGCCTATATAATTATTGATTGTGGATGGGTAAGACCAATCTAAAACAAAATTGGATAAGTTAATTCAAGCACCAAAAGGAAAATTGGCTTGGCTTAAAATGGCCCGCAAGCTCAGCTAGTCAGTGTTTCATAAAAGTCAAGCCAAGCGCAGTAACACATCTGCAGTAGTACTGGTGCTCCCCATTCCATAAAAATTGAAAAATGTAAGTTGGTGGCGTTTAAAGAGCTAACAGCATCATCACTGTTGGCAAAGCATTTTTGAAACACCCTACTATGTCCCACTTTTTTTTTTTAATGTAAACATGATGCTAAAGTGATTTAGTGATACAAGGTTTTGAGGCCAAGGACAAATATGAGGAAACTTTTGCGCCATATTAAAGGTAGTGAATGATTGTAGAAAGCTTCAAGAGTAGATAGTTGTGTCCAGAGCATTGTATGACTTTGTTTTATGGGACTGGGAATAAGCAGTCTTTCCAAGGTTTTAGGAGTAGCAAGGTCTACAACGACATGCATACAGAAGTGGGAAGATTAGATAAGGATCTCTTAATGTAGCTTTTTTTCCTATGTGCATTTTTTGTGAAGTCCTCTCTTACCCCATGTACTTATCTTTTAACAGTCATAACTATCCCCCTTTGGAGCCAGCATTTTATCCCTCCCAGTAGCACCTGCACCCTTATTGGATATACTCTCTCCCCTCATAGCAGTTCTGGTGCCCTACTTGGTCATCCTCACATCCCTCACAGCTCTTCTGTTGCCTGTCATAGTCAGTCTCACTTGCCCCCACTCCCCTTCTCTCTCTCTCTCCCTCCCTTTTAGCTACCCCCTTTTCCTTTACAACATTTCCCTCACCAGTCATAGCTGTTCCTGTATCCCTCACAACAGTTCTGTTACCCCTAATAGCCATACTCTTCCACCACTTCATAGCTTTCCCTCTGATCCTTTAACAATAGTTCCCTTGCCCAATATAGCCATCTGCCATGACGCTTCATACCCATCAACTTTTTTTGGTTGTTTAAGGTCACCAAGTAGGCAAATCAGGGCTATGGGTATCAAACCCTGTACCACAGGAAATACAGTTGACACATTTCACCCTCTGCCAGTCTGAAGTAAAAGGATTCGGTCCTCATACCCATGACACAGGAAATAGCAATATTAGCCCACTACACTAATTCAGCATGCTAGAAGTGGAACAGTTGGATGTAGGAACCACATATTTGTACAGACACACATATGTGACGATCAGTTATAGTTTGCTCAGTTGTACAGTAAACCGATGGAGGTGAAAGGGTTCAGACCCTCTACTTTTGACGATAGAAAGCAGTGCATTAATATTGCACAGCCTTAGTAGCAGATAGCACTAAATCACTTGGTGTTAACGGGGCACAAATATGAGGCAAAATCAAATATGTTCTGTAAAATGTTATTTATTGCCTTTTGTAACAAGTTTGTTTGGGCCTAAAAGGACTCTCTTTTCAGTGGAAGCCTGAGGAGAAAATCTCTAGTACAAAAGTACAATTAATGATTACACTTATTGAGAGTTATAAACAATACAGGGATATGAAAGGTAACTACAAAATATAAAAGAAAAGACTTGTTATATAATACTGAATACTACAATTTTAAGGCATGCAATATAATTTTGTAATATACTGAAGTGATGGAGCTACAATACTAAGCTACAAGGAAAAACAATGAGGAATATTAGGTGAAAAAGAATATTCATTAGTGTATGTAAACTATTGAAAAACATTGGATATGCAGGTTGGTAGGCCAATAGTAGGAAAACGGGAGTGGCGTGAGGAAGTTAAGAGGAAAAAGCCTGAAAGAAATTAAAAAAAAAAAAAAGGGGGGGGGAGGAAAAGTAGAAAGAAAAATGCAGGTTAGAGACTACTCTGATTCACTCAGATTAACAGAGAATAGGCATCAACATTTTGTGCACCACATAAACTGAATGTAATGAGTGGCATTATTAACTGTAAACCATAATTAATCTTAAGTGTTTTATCAGAAAGTGAAGAAATGTGTGAATGTCTGACAATGCAGAAGATTGTCTCTTAAATCTTAATGAGCTGCTTCTAGTAGTCAGTGATGCAAAGTTTGATTCTTTGTGCTTTTCTTTGCCTAATGTGCGACTCTGAGCCAGTCACTTAACTAGACAGTGTTCTTGGGTTCATATGTGTATATCAGGCTACTATCACTAGGGCCTTTATAAGCCTAGCCGTGTAACCAAAATGTGTCCCAAAAGTTATATGTTTTAGATGTTCATATAGGGGGTGATTTGTATGACATGATTTTCTGTCTGCCTCTGTCTATCAGAAACATAGGTTCCAGACCAGAGGTGAATTTTTAATTTCCCATCTAATGGTCCAAATTATGCTTAAATAGGGTTGGGAGGGGCTTTGTTTTACATGGATGGAAAGCCTGTTCCAGAGAATGGGAATTCTCTGAGATGTATATCTGTCTGTCCAACATGTCCTATTAAGTTTAAATCTTAAGATCTGGTAGTTCTGATACTGTTTGTTTTACAGATGTGTAAAAGGTTCATCAGAACAGGGTCCTGGGTTTCCTTTGTATGGCAGGCATAGATCGCCTCTCGGTAGTCTATAAGAAACTGAGTGTAGAGAGAGGGCTTTGAGGCAATCCATATAGAACATTGTGTTGCCTTGTATCCTTTTTTGTAAGGAACCATTGTGGATGTTCTAGTTGCTGCAAATCACTGGTCAGGTACATATTGAGGGGGGAATTGTACTCCATGGTTTAAAAACCACCTTGGCAAACAGGAATCCAATAAGAGAAGGCTGGATAAGTACAATAAAATTAGCGCTTTCGGCGGAAAGACTTACACCGCCTTCTTCAGATTACACAACGGAACTAGAGACAGATGTTTTATACATTAGTGCAAAAAATCATCCAATAGATTACAAGTGCATTGTTAGATAAAACCTTGTCATGGCAACCTTAAAGCTGGGTGATCCACCAAAAGTTATTGTTGGGGACATGGAAAACAGATTTTTTTAAAAAATGTCTCATTAATTTACCAAACTATTGTAAGGCTGTAATTTTAGGACATAGAGTATGAAATGTAGTGTTATTTAAACACGTGTCATCTTTATAAAATTACATTGCTATTATCTAGTTATATAGGCTCACTGGTGTAGGTATTTTTTGCATTTCCATCTTTTTTATTATTATTTAATGATAAAGGAATTTATTTTGAAAATATATGATCATTTTGCACATGATTTTTGTGCTTGTCAGCTCTGGCTAATTACCTTTTAAAGTTTGGTAAATTAATGAGACAATTTTAAAAAAATCTGTTTTCCATGTCCCTTGTATTTAAATTACATATTGGTAACAATAACTTTTATTTGGTGGATGATCCAGCTTTAAGGTTGCCATGACAAGGTCTTATTTAACAATGCACTTGTAACCTATTGGATGATTTTTTGCACTAATGTATAAAATATCTGTCTTTAGTTCAATTTTATTGAGAGTTTCAATAAAATATTTATCCAGCCTTCTCTTATTGGATTCCTGTTTGCCAAGGTGGTTTTTACTGAGTTCATTTTGTTTGCTTGTTCGTGTACTCCATGGTGTGTCTGAAGGCTGAGTATAACTTCCCAGGATATACATGCCATGCCCTTACTTTTAAGTTATACAGTTTGGATGGACTTCCTTACTACCTTGGACACGTGTTGGTTGAAAGCCAGGTTACTGATCACCTCATTAGCCAAGGTGGCTATGGTAGCGGCAGGCATAAGGGTGCTTTGTACTTTATCATCCCAACAGTAAGGGCCTTTCTTGTTGTAAAAACTATTATTTTTTTATCACCTATGGCATGGGCAGTCATATATATTTATATAAATGAAAGCAAACATTATACATCACTTATAATTTATCCAGTGATTGTCAGTCAGACATTACATAACTTATTTGAAATCCTGCCTTCTTTTAAACCTTTTTCTGCCTCCAAAACATTATTCTGCATGTATTGTTCCCATAATTTGCATTTTATTTTCTGTGCAATTTGTTCCTACCCATTTCTAAAGATCCCATTCCAGTTGTTTTATCTCCGTTACTGTATTCACTACTTGTAGTACAGTTGGTTTAGACTTTGATTTACATTTTCTAGTAATTGCGTTTTGGCAGCCATCATAATTAGACTCAGTAAGGCCTTACTATATTTAGGCAATTCTGATTGTATATCATAGCTCAAAAAATAATTTCCTTAGTTACACCAGTTTGCTCACCCAGTATTTCTGATAGAGTAGTCTGCAGGGAATTTTTAAAGTCTGCCAACCCATTACACTTCCAAGAAATATGTTTCCAGTAACCTCTTTCTTACCCATCACACCTCTAAGGTTTGCCATCTACCTGAGGAAAAAATCTTTGAAGTATTCACATGGGTATTTTTATACCCCAAGTAGACTCCTTAAATATCCTAAATCTTCTAGACTTTGTTGCATATTTGGGAGTCATACATATATACCCTTTCATTGTTTTTTGATGAATTGCTTAGCCAGTCTTTTCTCATTCCTTTCTAATGTCCTCATTCCTTTCAAATGTTCTGATTCTTAGTTATCATGCAGTGTTTTATATGCTGTGCTAATTATCTATTTTTAAAAGTAGCTTCTTTTCTAGATTCTACTAAAAACTCTACCAGTGCTGTTTTTTTTTTTACTTAGAATCCCTCATTTCTTTCTCTTTGCATATACTGTATCAATCCTTGATAGGGAAGGCAGACTCTAACCTGCACTCCAAATAAATTCTTGGAATATTCTCATTATAATTCCTTTCCTTATTGGTTCCTTTGATAGCTTTCTCCAATAAATTCCAGCCCTTGTATCCCTCATTGCAGTCATCCCTATTGGCAGAATCTCCTTTCTCCATTTCTATGTTGACTTAGTTCTTAGAATACTTTTTGCTACTTTATGAATACAATATTCTGTATGGTTATTATTCTCCTTATGGATCTGCATCATCTCATCCTCTCCTTGTTTTTTGAGGTTCCCCTACATTTCTTCCTCCTCCTTTTCCACTTTGAAATATAACTTCCTGCTTGTGCTATGTATAGGGATCTTAACTGTGTAGCTATGAAACCCCCCTTCAAATCAGGTAATCCCAAACCACCTTGTCCTGCCGTCTTCCTCTCTGATAAAGTCCTTTGACTCTTCATTAATTGCTATCCACGGCTTCTGTGGTTGTTAAACGTGTCTGACTTTGTGTATAAAATTTAAGGGGACTAAAAACATTTTGTCTGCTTGTGTTTTGCTATCTCTATCCATAAAACAGAGCTTCCAATTTTTCAGTTTTTATCTTTTCTTTAGTCTCTTCTAGCATATCCTCAGCTGCTATAACAGAATACTTTTTAATTCATACTCCCAAGTGCTTAATTTTATCATGTCCCCATAAATATGGGTATTGCTGAACCAATTCATGTGTGGGTACATGGTTTACAGCTATTGCCTTTATCTTCATTAGCTTTGTATCCCAAAAAGACATGAAACTGTCTTAATGTTCCACAACACTAAAACATCCTTTTCTGGTTTTATCGGGTATAAAATTATGCCATCTGCAAATAAAGCCAGCTTTTTCTTGACTACCATACCAATTATATCTTTGAATTTGAGTAGCTTATTTTCATTGCCAGTGGTTCTAAATATAATGCAAATAACAGAGGGGGAAAGAGAACACTCCTGCTGAGTTCCTCTGCTCAAACGGACCTTGACAGAGGAACCCACCGACTTTAATTTTCACTTTCGACCCCCTCATATATCATCGTAATCAACCTTATAGTGTTATCATGGAATGCAAATGCTTCCATTGCTCTACTCATAAAATCCAGCTTACTCTGAATGCTTTCTCTACATAAAGACCCACCAATAAATAGTGGTATTTTCTTACATTTCTCTTCCATCTGGATCATCATTGTTATGGACATAAGCACTTCACAATCATGGTCTTATAATTGAAATGGGCCTATGTAAAATTGGTTCTGATGGTCTAATACCATCTTAAGGTATCTGTCACCACCGCTTTCTTTCAGAATGTTGGTGTTTCTCATTTGTAAAAATATTATTAAACAAAACCTTCCTAATCTTTACCAGTTTCTTCCCTCTTAGCTTCCATTCTTCCTCTAGGAATACCAGTTATTCCTGGGAAATTTCTGTACATTTTATCTAGTCTCTTCCTAGCCTGTTAGTAGCCGAGCTTCATCTACCTCTAACCTTGGCATTAATTCTTAAACATTTCCATTTATGCATTTCTTGATTTACATATCTCTGCTTTATACAGATTTTCATAATTTCTGAAGTACATTTCTAGTACATTTACAGCATCTCTGGTTATCTTCCTTGTTATAGGCTCTCGAAGCTTGGCAATAACCCTTTCTACTTTCTGTTGCCCGAGTTATTCTGCAGTTACGCCTCTTCTCATTCTGTGAGATTCCCCCTGTTCTGCAATACTTTAAGCTTTGGCAGTCCCTGTAAATAATTATTGCTACTACCTAACCATGTCTTTCTTGTTTCCACCCTATGTTTGAACTCCACTTTAATTTTATCTCACTTCTTGGCTCTGTTTTTTGGAAAAAAATGTTCTTTCCTAATAACTCCCAGAACATTTCCACTAACCATTCCTTAAATTCCTCTCCTTTTAATAGGTAGGTGGGAAAGTGCTAGTGTCTCATTTTTATTTTCATTATTATTGGTGGTGGTTGTTCTTTCGGCTTTTTCCGGTTAGGGGTCGCCACAGCGGAACTCCGGTCCGCTAATGATTTGGCAGTAGATTTTTACGGTGCCAGCCCGATGCCCAACCTTCATCGAAGGCATGCCCATTCACACATGTCTGTCAAACGCCACTCGACCGCGGGGAGGGCATGCGGACTCCACACAGAAGGCGCTCCAGCCGAGAATCGAACGGGAGAACCGCTTGCTGTGAGGCGACTACGCTACCACCGCACCACCGCTTGGTGTGTGATCTAAAATAGTTCTGATACACATACACATCCAATAACCATCAACAAAATGCACATGTTCCTTTGAAATATAATTTCTGTGTAGCTTATCAATTTTTGTACTTTGGAGTGAATTTACATATTTCCCAAAGTCCTCCTACTGAATTCACATTTTCTATGCCAAATATCATAAATTTCATTAAAAATCTAGCCTGTTATATTTTCCCTTCTGCGCCCCCCAATATATCATCCCTGCTGCAAATGAAATTTTAGTCCCTATCCGGAAGGAATATTCCTTGATGAAAGCTCAGTATTTCTCCCAGTTTGTCTTTAAGCTCTATTATAGCAGTTTTAGGTGGAATATAAATACATGTCAGTGTAATCCTCCTCCCTTGCCATTAGCCCCTTCATACTACAAATCTACCATTGTTACATTTTCCTCTCTTCTATTACGAGTGGAATTCCTCTTGAAATTAATATACAAGTACTCCCATTTTCCTTTGTCCCCGATATTTGGCTGAATAACCATCCGGAAATCCTTTATCGAATTCACATGCTCCGTTTATTACTACTAAGCTAACTGCCCTTGTGAGCCATTGTAAGTCTAGTATCAAACCTCACACCTTGTGTCTGTAAGGTAAACACCTTGACCATTATGCCAACCTCCCCTCTTTCCAAATGCATCTCCTGTAGCATAGCTATTTGCCTTTTTAATATAGTTCACTACTCTTTTTGGTCTGACAGTACTTCCCCTATGCAAGAGTAAGTAAAAGCTACCATTTAGCTACCATTTAAAATTGTCCAGACTTTTTTTTTTTTTTTTACTTTTTCCATTGCACTGCCTACATTTCTTAAAACTAAACAAGGAGAAAGAACGGAGGAGGAAAACAGGGGCAGCTGTTTACTTTAGTATCCCTATTGCACTGGAAAATAACTGTGAAAGCTTTACTTTATAGTATGCAGGTTATGTCATGTATTATAAAAAATACTACTGTTAAGAATAATTTTTTTTTTTTTTTTTTTACTTGCAGCCCAAACATTAATGACACAAAGTAGGCCATATGCTTTGGAGTCCCGTACAAGTTTAACCAAGTCAAAGAAGTCCAATATTTCCAGGTGATTTTGTTCTGTCAGGTTTCACAAATATAATTCTTTGTAATCCCACATGTATGTGTCAATTTCCCAGTTGCTGATTTTCTTCCTGTTGATCTCCATCTCCCAAATTCAGTCCCTGCTTCATTTCCAGTGTACTCCTAATTCTTCTAGTCAACACTTTTGTGCTTTTTCTCTTAAGCATTTTCCTTTGGAACATTGGAAAATGTTTCACTTGCATAGTCGTCTCTTTGGGTTTTATTACCAGATGAACAAGAATTAGAATCTTCTGTTTGATTGCTCACTTTATGTTGGACAAATGTTTGTATTTCCTCTTTAGCATGTAATGGACCAAAAAATGATTTTTGGCCATCCAAAAAAGAATATTCTGAAAATATCTGGGTACAGCATCTTGAATCTCAGTCCTTGTTGACATTCCCTGATTAGTGGAATAAATTACTCACTGTACACCAGACAGAAGAGTAAATCATTATCCACAAATGTTCTACTGTCTCCCACTTTTAGTACTTTGTTGTCCTCCTACAGTTTTGTTGGAATCCAGTCTTTCCACTGGTAGGATTGCGTCTTTGCTATTAAAGGTCTAGGTTGCATTCTCATGGCTAGGTTTGGAGCATACACACAACATGCTCTCTCATTTAAAAACTCCTGCTGTGGAATACCAGTCCAGTTTCTTATTTGTTCTTTCATAAATTAATGGTCTGTTCATCCAGTTTCTATGGTACAGCAGACTATCTCAGATTTTCCCTACATGCTCTGTCCTCTAGTTCTGTTATTTTTTTTAAACCTCTCTTCTTCAGCACTCTCATAACCAACCTTTTCCTCATTTCTTCCTCTGATTTTTGCAGTTTTATCACATCATCTGAATATCTCTTTAAAGCTGCTTCTATTTTTTCCAGCCTTTTGTTATTTGAGTTGATATCTCTTGTTTTTTTTTTTTTTTTTTTTTTTTTTAATTGGCTCGCAGCACATTTGACTCGCCTTCCAGTAATCTAGAAGAAAAAATGTCTTAGACCAAAGATAGAGCTTGAAGTGCCTTTTCCTGAACAGCTGGAGAGTTCTTTCTAGTCTGCTCACCTTTTGTGATTCATTTTCTTTGAATTTCTTTTTTTATTACAACCAAGCACTGCAGTTACTCTCCCATTACTGAAATTTACCCAGAAAGACCGGTTCATTGGCTCTCATTTGTGAGTTTTTGTTTTCAAACTGGGAGAGCTGAAATTTTAAGCTGTTACTCAGTGTGCAGCCATCTTGGAAGTGGCAATGAGAGCCTTTTGAAATGACCCTGACCCCAGTCTTTATACTGGGAGACAAGTGAACCATATCACAGTGGTGGTACATAATGCCCTTCCTTTGCAAGTGCGCAGCTCATTTGTTCTGCAAGCTAGCAGGCTAGCTCTTCTGTTTGATAGCAGCGTGAGCTAATGACTGCCCCCAGGCCTCCTCTTTGTATCACTGACTTGAGGGATAGTGGCAGTATATGTGGCATCTCCATCACTCCCGCTTCCTAAAAATGGCCCCACCCATCCCGTATGCCCATGCCACTAGTTGAACTTCGACAAGCTAGGCTTTAGATATTGCTTTATTCTTCTGCACCAGTATTACTGGTTCTTCTCAAAGCAGTCTTCTTGGTGCCTGTCTTTTCTTTCTTTAACAGTCTTTTTTGCTAAACTCCCCTTGTGTGACCAGCCTTAGCAATAGGCAAACTAGTCAGTAGCTTAGGGTGCCTTTCAACTAAGAAATCGTTTCTGACATTTTACTTTCATGTTTCTTTGCATTGCAATAAATAATGTTTTATTTAAAAATAAATGGCCTGAGGCTTTTTAAAGCTGTGGTGTCCTTTGGGGATGTGCTGTATATTTTATCACTCTGTTTGTTGGCTTTTTGCTTGGTTTTACCTGTAATGTAAACAGCTAATCTGATTTACTTGTCTGGGTCATGGAAAAGATGACAAGGGGCAAAAAGACCACAAATATTGAAGTGTAAAATACAAGTGTGATGGCTACAGTTGAAACTGCAGTGAGGATCTTGAAAGCTCTTGATGGGTATTTAGTGTGATGCCCGTGCCCTGGCCCAGCAATCATGGAGCCTCAATCCTCACCACTAACACCAGTGAGGGGCGTCTCGTATAGGAGGAAAGGATAACAAATACACACAGTAAAGTGCAATTTCCCTTAAGAGCACGCAGAGGTCACAGTCAGTCCGGGGCGGGTCACTCCCTTCTTCTCCAGGTCCCCAATAAGACTCCCCACTGGCACAGCTATAGGGTTCAGATCTCAGCCTAGTGGGCAAGCTAAAACCTCCAGCACCCTCGCTTGTCCAACCAGTGCTTTGTATCTCTGACTCACACACACACATTGAGAAGAATTTATACAACCACACACACTCCTGGGGAAGGCTGGCACAAGTTCTCCAGCTGTGCCCCTTTTACCCAGACTATATGGTAGTACCACTTGCCACCACCTACAAATATTTATCGGCTACTAAACGGCCCTTAAAAGGGTGTCCAATTATTACTGTGTAATATTATTATCCAATTGGTAAGTGTGACTAACCAGTCAAGGCTTATTTGGAGTGACTTGTACAGTAATCACTATAAATATGCAATGTACTCTAGAGCCTAACTTATTTCTACACAAAACAGCCACAGTTGAAAGGTTTAAAAACATTTAATAATAAACTACACAGTGCTAGTCAAGAGTTCAGAGATCACAGAGAAATACTTAAAATAATTCAGTAGTACAGTTCTGACATCACAGAAAATGGTCTAATCTTTATAGTTTTTAGCTATTTCTAAGGGAACACACATTTCTAAAATAACTTGCATAAAGAGCAAGACAGTGCTGTGAGTTGGGTGGTCAAGACAAATGCTTATTCCTCTCTGGTTCTCTCAGTTTAAATTGAAATTGTAGTTCTGATTCACATTACATCATTCTTCCCACTTTCCTGGGGCTCCCAGGCTACACATTACATCATTCTTCACACTTCCTTGGGTTCCCAGGCTACAGAAACTGCATTTACATTCTTAACATCTCCTTTTGTTATCTTGCAGCTGGTCAGGAAGCAAAGCAATAAAAATACATTTGCATGTTTAAATGTAGCAATTTAACTCTTGGTTAAAACAATATCAAGAATTCCTTCATCTAGACTCTTAGTTACCACTGTCTACATCAGAAGGTCACCACATGCTTTGCTTTGGTCAGTAGAGTGCACTGTTGCATTAATTTCCATTTCCACATGTAACAGTATTTCTTTACATTTAAGATAACAAGCCAGTAGTTATCATTCATATTTACAAATGATAGAATTATCTATAAAATTCTACTTGGCTACGCTGGCAGCCTTCATGTATCTTTACCCACTCTTCACATATCTCCCCCCCTAGGGAACTAAAGATAGTTTTTCAAGTGACCCTTGAGAAACGCTGCTTAAGATGGCCAGTGTATGGGAGTATACCTACCCCATTCCCTGTCTTGAGAGCCCATCTGCATTGGCATTGCTACTCCCACTGCGGTGCTGCACTTGATATATATGCTTGCAACCCTAGGCTCCATCTTAGCAACTTGGCATTTTGCTGGCTGGCTCTGTTTAACCATGTTAGGGGGTTGTGATTTGTCATAAGTGAATTTCCTTCCATACAGCTAAGGTTGAAGTTTCTGCAGTGCCCACACTATGGCTAGACATTCCTTTTCTACAGCTGCATAGCATTCCTCCCTGGGTTAGAGTCTACGATAGAGATAAACCACTGTGTGCTCTTGTCTCTCTGAAGAAATCTGGCTAAGTACAGCCCCTACCCCATGGTGTCGAAGCATCCACCTGCACAACAAATTTCTTTGCTGTAATCTGGACTGGCTAACACAGGGGGTCCTCCCAAAGCCTTTTTAAAGTTTCTGGAATGCCTGCTCACATGCTGGGGTCCACACTACCTTATCTGGCCTGTTCTTCCTTGTCAGGTCTGTGAGGGGAGCAGCTATGGTACTTTAACTGGGGAAGAACTTTCTGTAGTATCCTGCTGTCCCTAAAAATGCCCCCCTCCTGCTTTTTAGTAACAGGTGCAGGCCATGGCTGAATGGCTTCCACTTTGGCAGGTTCTGGCCTTATCTTACCAATCCCCACTGTATGTCCTAGGTAGGAGACCTCTGCCATACCCACCTGACATTTGCTCTACTTAATGATCAACCCTACCTTCTGTAGTCTGCGCAGCACCTCCCTGACAATGTTGAAGGTGCTCTTGCAAGGAGTAGCTGTAGACGGTGATATCATCTAGGTAATCAAGGGCAAACCTTCTTGCTCCTGCTAAGATACGATCTACCAGCCTCTGGAAAGTTGCTGGGGCATTCTTTATCCCAAAGGGCATCTTTGTGAACTTGTACAAGCCAAAAGGAGTCACAAAGGCTGACTTCTCTCTTGCACTGGGAGTCAAGGGCACCTGCCAGTAAACCTTGGTAAGATAAATGGTTGTAAGATACTTAGTCCCACCCAGCTGCTCTAGGGCCTCATCTGTACTAGGCATGGGGTAAGCATCTGACTCTGTTGGACTGTTGGACTCTTGAATCACCCCTAGTTCCAACATCTCCTGTACCACCTTCTTCAGAGTCTGTTTGATTCTCTCAGGCACTCTGTAAGGGGCCTGCCTAATAGGCCTTGGGGTCCTGTATCCACCTGGTGCTGCCCCAGGTGGGTGCACCCTGGTTTCCCAGTGAACATGTCCCCAAATTCATGCAACACTTCTCAGAGTTCTCGAATCTGGGTAGGAGATAGCTGCTGGGACATTGCTCCCCCTTCCACTAAGGTGCCAGCCTGAGCCTCACTGAGATCATCAGTCCCCAGATCTCCCTCAGACTCCTCCTGCAGTCCACTGCAAATGCTCAGCACAAGGGCCTCCCTATCATGGTAAGGTTTCATCATGTTAACGTGGTACAATTTGTGCCCCTGCCTTCTGCCTAGCAGTTCCACCATGTAGTTAACATCACTTACCTTTGTAGGGTCCCTCCCAAGCTGCTTGCAGCTTGTTGTGTCCGACAGGAATGAGAACCATTACCTGCTGCTCCACAGCATACTCTCTAGCTCGAGCATTCCTGTCATACCACACCTTTTTCTGTTGTTGGGTTTCTGCCAGGTTCTCCTGGGCCAAGCCCATGAGTTCCCTGAGCCTTGTCCGAAGGTTTAGGATGTATGCTACAACAGACTCCTTGTGAGACTCGCACGGTCCCCTCACCCTATGCCCATACAGCAACTCAAAGGGTGAAAAACCTGTGGAATCCTGGGGAACTTCTCTGTAAGCAAACAGTTAGGGAAAATATTTGTCCTACTCCCTCTTAAACTGATCTGCAAATGCCCATAGCATGAACATGATTGTAGAGTTTAACCTCTTAACAAGACCATTAGTCTGGGGATGGTAGGGGGTGGTCTTCATTTGCTTTACCCCACAGGACTTCCACAGACAAGCTAGTAGGTCTGACATGAAAATTGGCACCTCTGCCAGTCAGTATTTCTTTTGGGAAACCTATCCTGCTGAAAATCTGTAACAAAGCATTTGCTACCTTATCTGTCTGAATGGAGGACACGGCCACTGCCTCAAGGTATCGTGTAGCATAATCCACTACCACTAGGATATACTTTTTCCCTGTGGAACTTGGGGTACTGAGAAGCCCCACAATATCCATAGCTACCCTCTGAAATGGCTCCTCAGTCACAGGCAAAGGCATCAAAGGAGCTCTCACCTTGTCTTCTGCCTTGCCTACCTTTTGACACTGCTCACAGGTCCTACAGTACCCTGTTACAACTCTGGAAATTCCAGGCCAATAGCAGTTATACATAATATGCCTCATTGTGCATTTTATGCCCATATGACCTGCAAAGGGAATATCATGGGCTATGGCTAGAAGCGCCAGACAGTAAGCTTTAGGCACTACCAACTGCTGTACTTTCACCTTCTAGCCCTCCTTCAGGGGTCCACTCTGTGTATAGTAACCCTTTGTCCCAATATACAGATTTCCCCCTTTCCTTGAGAATCAGGTGCCTCCCTAGCTACCTGCCTCAGGCCTCACAATGTAGGGTCTGAGAGCTGAGCCTGTCTCAACTCTCTCCTTGTAACCCTTCCCAGCTCCCCTTCCACAGGAAGTCTGGCATCCTCTGACAGTGGTGCCTCACTGTCAGCCTGGGTACTACTACTCACCTCTACCTTTGCAGTCACTCTGTCCAAAGGAGCATCAGTACCCGCAAGCGGCTGTGGCTCACCTTCAGTCTCACTGCTACAAAGTAGCTCCCTCCCTAAAGTAACCACCTCACCAGTCCTGGCTGCAAGTATGCAGTCTCTCTGGGTCTTCCCCAGGCTACCAGACCAACATGCTTGTCTCCTAGCCTGACCACGTTTAACTGCATAAGCACATGGTACTGCCTCATCCAAATCCTTTCCTATCAGGACATCTGCAGGATTGTAGGTTGGTATCCCTGTTGTCTCAAGACAATCTGCTATGGGCATTTTGTCTTTGTCTTTCCCACTTACTGGCTCCCTCACCTTAGGTTCCCCACCTTGCCTCCATGGATACCTGTATGGAACAGGGCCCTATTGTTTGCATGTAAAACATTTAACCCTAGCTCCTGGACATGTACCTGGACTAGTGGCTTCCCCTGCTACTGGCAGATTCTGTTGGGGCAGTCTGTGCTGCCCACCATGGGTTCCTTTAGACCCATGAGCAGTACTGGGAGTCACTTTCCTGTGCAGGGCTGCCATGCCTGCTAGGTGCAAGTCTCCCTTTTTCCCCAACTCCTCTGAAGTAGCACATTGTCTATCAGCTAACCAGATCCTCATGTCCTCAGACAAAGTGCTAAGGGCTTGTTACCTCACCAAAAGGTCTGCCAACCCTTCAAAAGTGGTGACCTGACATCCACTCACCCTCCTATGGAAATAAGTGCTCAGTTCAGCAGCATATTCACACACGCTTTCATCTGCCTTGCATCTATGCTCACGAAACTTTCCTATATGTTTCCGGTGTTGACTTAAAAAAAACTGTAATAGACAATTTTTTACAGCAGTATAATCAAAACATGCAACGTCTGACATTTTAGACAATACAGTTACAGCTTTACTAAGGAGTAAGGGGGTCAGGAACTGTATCTAGAGCCTTTGGTCAACACTATACTGTTTGCATACCCCCGCAAACATATGAATGGAACTATCAAAATTATCCCACTCTTTAAACTGTGGAAGAAATTTACTGACCTGTTGTGCTTCTGGGACCCAGTTACTCCCTTCCCTATTACCTTCATGACTCTAGCAAAGAGTCAGCATCTCCTTCTCATGCTGCCTCTTCCTCTCCTTTTCTTTGGTTTCCATCTCCAAACGCCTGGCCTCCAACTCAAGTCTGTTTAGCTCCAGATGGATTTTTAAGTCCTCTGCAGAAAGGTTGAGCTGTCCATTCTCAGAGTATTATATCTCCACTGCCAGTCTGATTGTCCTCCTGGTTGCTGTTTTCTGATGCAGCTGTAACCAAGACTGCAATCCGGTCTGTCTTAGTCAGGTTTCCATGCACCAGTCCCCTAGCCAGGCACATCTCTGCCAGCTGGCCCCTTGTCTGCTTTCCATATTCCACTGGTGACATGCTGCCTGCTCACCCTGACTATGCTAACAAAAGAAATAAAACAATTGTGATCTGAACTCCGAGTATTCACTGTGTGGCTGTTTTACAGTACAAAACACCTTCAAACCTCACTGCATACAAGCTACAGGAATTTGCTCTACCCACACCACTACAAGCCAATTAGTATTTGCCACCATTGAATATGTGATGTTGATATCCCACCACTGCCACCAATTAATATGCGACACCCATGCCCTGGCCCAGCAATCAAGGAGCCCCAATCTTCACCACTAAGACCTGAGAGGGTGTCTCATATATGAAGAAAGGATAACAAACACACACAGTAAAGTGCAATTTCCATTAAGAGCACACAGAGATCAATCCGTCTGGGGCTGGTCGCTCCCTTGCTATCCAGGTCCCCAATAAGACTCCCCAATGGCACAGCTATAGGGTCCAGATCTCAGCCTTGTGGGCAAGCTAAAACCTCCAGCATCCTCTGTCCAATCAGTGCTTTGTGTCCCTGCCCAAGTAGCTGACACACACACACACACACACTTTGAGAAGAGTTTATACAACCACACAGACACTCCTGGGGAAGGCTGGCATATGTTCTCCAGCTGAGCCCCTTTTACCCAGACTATACAGTAGTATTACTTGCCACCACCCACTAATATATATCGACTTCTAAAAGGCCCTTTAAAAGGGTGTCCAATTATTACTGTGTAATATTATCCAGTTGGTAAGGTGACTAAACAGTCAAGGCTTATTTGGAGTGACTTTTACAGTAATCACTATAAATATGCAATGTGCTCTAGAGCCTGACTTATCTCTACACAAAACAGCCACAGTTGAAAAGTTTAAAAACATTTAATAATAAAAACACTAGACAATACTTTCTACTACACAGTGCTAGTCAGGAGTTCAGAGAAATACTTAAAATAATTCAGTAGTACAGTTCTGACATCACAGAAAAAAACTCGTAGTCTAACCTTTCTAGTTTCTAGCTATTCTAAGAGAAAACACCCTTCTAAAATAACTTTCATAAAGAGCAAGACAGTGCTGTGAGTTGGATGGTCAAGACAAAAATGCTTATTCCTCTCTGGTTCTCTCTGTTTAAATTGAAATTGCAGTTCTGATTGACATTACATCATTCTTCCTCCTTTCATGGGGTTCCCAGGCTACACATTACATCATTCTTCACACTTCTTTGGGTTCCCAAGCTACAAAAACTGCATTTACATTCTTAGCATCTCCTTTTGTTATCTTGCAACTGGTCAGGAAGCAGAGCAATAAAAATACATTTGCATGTTTAAATCTAGCAATTTAACACTTGGTTAAAACAATAGCAAGAATTCCTTCATCTAGACTCTTTGGTACCACTGTCTACATCAAAGGGTCACCACATGCTTTACTTTGGTCAGTAGAGTGCACTGTTGTCACATTAATTTTCAATTCCACATGTAACAGTATTTCTTTACATTTAAGACAACAAGCCTGTAGTTTACATTCATATTTACAAGTGATTAGAATGATCTATAAAATTCTACCTGGCTAGGCTGGCGGCCTTCATCTCTCTTTACCCACTCTTCACAATTGGCAAGAGGCAAGTGTCATCTTTATTTAAATTATGGCAGGACTAATGGTGAAATACTTTGGTTTAGTTTGAAACAGTTGAAGTGCATTACTGTAGCTGCTCTCTTATTTTCTAACACAGTCTGATATATGAGGTGCATGCAGTCAAAGTGGCTGTAATTGCTAGGTACAGGGGTTAAAAATAACTGACCATGGTATTTGCTCAGTATTTTATCTTTGCAGAGCTGAAGAAATTTATATGAAACAAATTAAAATTTACTGTGTCCATTACTTTTTGAAAAAATTGTTGTGGAGGCTTGTTTAACAGTCTGTCTGTCTTTGGGAGACTAGGGTACATTTCTCCGAAGTGGAATAATTTTGCTGCTGTGTGAAGCAAACTTGAAATGAGTTGCTGAGGCAGGCCATTATTTTTTTATAACAGTCCGATATTGAAGCTATGCAGAGTCAACCAGATGAATGTAGTTGTATGGGGGCTGTATACGGATGCAAATGACTGACCCAGCTGTTGTGATAGTCTTAACTTGGCTTTGCAGCAGTAGTGTACATTTGTGTAAAACAAGTTGGAATACTTTACTGAGGCTATTTGTTTTGATCACAGTCTGGCATCTGAGGCATGCACTGTCAACGTGGCTGTAATTGGTGGTTATGTAGGCCTGTGGTTGTCCATTTCTCTTGCTGCTCTTTAATCATTGTTTTAAACAGTCACTGATGTGGCTTAACAGGAACATTACCACACAGTGGATTGTTCTTGGTAAAGTCAAGTGTGAAAAAAACTTATTCTTGTGCATGTGTGTGTACTTACATATGTGGGGTATTACAGTGTACTAAAGTGAGCTGTAATTTCTTACACTTGCTATAATAGCCACTTATGTATAATAATTGACTGTCTTTAGTATTCCAGGTAGGATATGTTTAAAAGCAGCTGATTATTCACACAATGGTGCATTGAGTGGCATTCCTGACACTGGGTCCTTCTGTGTGGAGTTTGTGTCCTAACTCTTTGTGTGAATTTTATCTATGTATTCTGGTTTCCTCCAGGACACCAGAGAGACATTTGCGTCTAGCAAGTATGCAGTGTATATGCTGTCAAATCTTGATAGCACTGACTTGGTAGGGGCAGCATGTATGTGAAAATACAGATTTTTCGGTCTGTGGATTTACAGTATTAGCTCGCATATAACTCTTTCTGAAATGTACATAAAACTAATCACACAGCATCTACATCCTCAGAACCTTTGGGGGCCTGTCTACCCCCACATCCAACTGTAAATCTAAATTTTGCTGCAGAACGGAGTAGTGGCGGCTGCTTAGGGCACAGCCTAGTTTGCTCAGAGGTGTGTAGAGAAGGTTGCTGTAGTTTGTGTGGGAGCTGGGGATAGGGTGGTCATTGATTTTCTTTAATTTTCCTCATAGTCGAACCTCAGAAGTGTAGATGGAAAATTCTTTAACAGGTAACTTTTTGGAGGGGCAGGATAGGGAGATGGACACTATTTCCAGCAAGAATTTATATATCCAGAGGTTCTCCAGTTTTGGTTCTTGGCTTGTGTACCTTTTGTGTGAGGAGTCTGCAGGTTGTTCCTGTTTTCGTATTGGTTTTCCACAGGTTCTCTCTTTTTCTCCTACATTCCAAAGATGTGGTGACTTCTAAACTGCCCAGAGGCCTGGCATTCTATTTCTTCCACCTCTCTTGTTCCTGGTGAAGTCTGTGGATAGTAGTGAATGTTCATGGGGTCACTGTAGGAGTTGAATTGAGAGCCGCAAGTGTGGATGGATTATTTTGCTAGGTTTTGAACATGAAACTTTGGACTCTACTTCCTTCCTTGACAGAACAAAAAAACAGGACTTCATTTCTTTCCTTGGTATTGAGTTTTGTTGAGGCCATTGTTGAGGCCATTATTTGACAAAAAGGTATGGAAAAATCTTAAACGTCATGGCTTCTGTGGGGTCTGGAGGTCTACAGAACTCCAGCTTAATTTAGTTATTTTCCACACATTTATTACTTTGCAGCCCCTACCAGGTAGGGGTACAATCAAAGGATGTAGGGAAAGCTAATGAAAATAGTTGAAAAAAGTAATCTGAATGGTTTGGAGAGGCCATTATGGGGGAACTGGATGGGAGCACTGAGGGCAGTCCTATTGTAGTCCTTTGCCTCTGGCTATGTTTCACTTAAGGCTGTCCCTGTCCTCATGGTGATATGGTTCTTTGTGCTATTAGACTTGGTCTTGTTTTCATAGAGAATCAAGTCTGAGCTGTTAGCAAGCTGCTTTCTGTAGTTTGAGTTGTTTTACCTCCACTTGCCTACCGTGTGACTTTGATCCTAAAGAAAAATGTCAGTGGGCTTGTCTAGCTAAAGTGAAACTAACTGCTTATTACCCTCTAGAGTTTGAAGTTAGTGCACCTCTTTACAATCCTGTGTTCTAAATTACTTTAAAAAATCTTTCATGTTTTTCATGAGTCGCATGAAGTTCAAGGCTACAGAGTCTTGCCACTTCTCACCCTAGACTGTACCCTCCCTTTCTTAAGTAGGCCAAGATAAGGCTAGCCTGAGGTGGCTTTATGAATGCCCATTAGATTATCCTGGTGACATTTGAAGGAAGGTAGTTGTATCCCACTGCTTCTTTGTCTGCGGGTGGTTTGTATTCCAGAGGTGATGGAGAAGCTAAATAACAAATCTCTTTCCACCTTGCTTTATGCTGAAGCAGGTTTAGATCTGTTCTGAATATTCGTGGGACTGATTTGTGAAGGTACAAGAGATCCTGGAATGCTGGGTCCCTGATGGATTGCTTAGAAGTCGAGGCATAGATTACCACTGAGAGGCTTATAATAGAAAAAAGGAACAGTGCTTTTAGTTTTTTGTGGTAGCTTAAGCATTTTAAGTCTGTGATCCTGTTTGGTAGGAACCTCTTTTTCTTTCTCTTTCATCTTTTCCTGGTTAGGGGTCACGACAGTGGAACTCTGGCCTGCTAATGATTTTTTGCGGTGCCGAGTTCCCAGCCCAACGGCCAACCTATAAAAGAAGGCACACCCATTCAGTCACGCACCTACCTGCATGTCTTTTTAAATGTCACTCGACCGTGGGGAGGACATGCAGACTCCACACAGAAGGCGCTCCAGCCGAGAATCGAACGAGAGACACACTTGCTCTGCGGTGACTATGCTTAACTGCTGCACCACCACGGCTACAGCCTTGGTAGGAACCTCTTATAACTGACTTATTGTAAATAGCTTCGAATCCATTATCTTTGGAACCTGCCAGAGTTATGCAAGTTTTCCCTTTAGGATAGCACGTAAAGTAATCCTGTCTCTGTTGAAACATACTGATCTTGTTGATCCTATCCTGGGGTTTTGCCATGTCATTTAGCAAATTATAAATACCAACTCCGCGATCGCACTACCTTGGGGAAAAGGCCCATTTTCATGACCTCCACTGTTCCTCGGACTCTGCTGAAGTAGTCCTCACTTCTGTGCTTTGCTGTTTTGGTTGTTAATTATCAGCTCTCTTTAGCTGTTCCTCTTCTGGGCCAGTTAACAATCACACTGGTACCCCTTAAACTTTCTACTTTACCAACTTGAAGGGTAACTTTGTTTGTTTAAAAAAAAATGCAAACAGGAAATATAAAAATGGCTCTTTTTTTCCAGCACAAATTCCATTGTATGGAACAAAGCATGCCTAAAAGCAATGCTTATCCAGCACAAAATTCCATTTAATAACAGGAAGACTAAACATATTTAACTAC